>NC_053037.3:471210579-471513610 GCF_002575655.3 Aegilops tauschii subsp. strangulata | reverse complement strand
GAAAAAAAAAGATGGCGACGCTTGTTTTTCAATTCTACGGGCTCCTTTGGTTCAAAGAATTTTAACATTATTTTTGGAGGCTTTGGGTCCTCAGGAATTTTCCTATGATGGTTGTTTGACTCGTAGGATTGGAATCCTTATGATCCATCTGTACTACATTTTGCAAGACAATTTCCATCCACTCAAACCTTTTTGCATGATTCCTTTATTTTCTCTAATCTTGTCGGGTACTATAGGACATGCCACCCTATTCCTGCATTTTGAGAATCCGACAAATCAAAGAGCCCCTATATGTTTTAATGATGCTTGACACATGGGTCACAAGGACACTATACTCTAAATAGGACTTTGCTGGAATTTTGCGAGAAAAGGGATGGAGAAGTGAAGTTCATAGGTCTGAACTTTGCTTCAGGGTGCACTACAAAAAAATACACTTCCAGGATGATACGTGTTTGTCACAGTAGGTCACATTTTCTATCATGCATGTACATCCATGATGATTTTATGACAGAATCAAGATAGTCATACATGTGCTGTCGTAGAAGTGTTCCATGACATTACCAAAATTATCATCACGGAAGTGTCCACTTCCATGACGATAAATCGCGCGTCATAGAAGTGCTTTCGTCAAGGGTGACCGACACGTGGCATCCACCATAACGGGTCACTGTTAAGCTATCGGGTTCCGGTTTGGATCCGATAACCCGTTAACAGCCCCGACCAATGGGGATTTTCCACGTGTAAAATCATCATTGGCTGGAGGAAACACGTAGATCGGCTCACCGTTGGGACAGATGTCATCCACTCATTGGACCGAAGGCGCCTATGATACGTCAACACGTGGCACGACCCAACAGAGGCCCATTCTTGTGAAAAGGCCGGCCCATTTGACTTGGTCAAAAGGTAGCGGGCCGGCCCACGGAAAGCCTGTTAACGGCATGTTCGCATATAGCCCATTTACAGCCCACTAACCCACGGCCCGTTACGGCCTATCCGAATTAGGCCCAGTAGCGTCATCTGGGCCGTCCAATATGATTCCAGCCCGTTTTATCTTTCGTCCCATGTATGGCCCATGACGTCTTTCAGCCCATATGAGACCCTTTGTAACTCTTGGCCCATTAACGGTTCGTGGTGAAACTGGCCCGTAATGAACAGTGTATCACTTTATACCCATTAACGGCCCATTATTCCATTGGGCCATTTCCAGACCATGTTATCTTTCGGCCTTCTCAGGGCCATTTATTCTTGGGCTCATTTCCAGCATTCAGTTACTTACGGCCCGTACTGTCCTTTTCTGCTTGTGGGCCAAATTCGGCCCATGGTTACAGCCGGCCCGTTTGTGGACCGTTAATCCGTTGGGCCGTTTTCATAGCGTCATCAAATACGGCCGATTAACAACGACCCGATATGGTCGGCCCATGATTGGACGATTCCAACTCTAGCCCGTTTATGACCCGTAATGCAGTCTGTTATTGGCCCATGTTTGGCCAATCGATCATACGGGTAGAAGGCCCATTGATGATACGGCCCGTAGGAGGCCCATTGTTTCTACGGCCCGTAGAAGGCCCATTGTTTCTACGGCCCGTAGGAGGCCTACAGTCACTACAATAAATATGTAGCCCATGGTTATTGTGGCTTAGTTTTAAAAAATAGGTTATTGCAGCCACTAGCAAACCGCGGAAAAAGAACTGCACTGACTACAAGCAAACAAATAAACAAGACAACAGGGAAATAAATAAGCAAGAAACTTACGCTAGGCTATCACGACTATGACACATATTACATCCACTGGGCATCAAAGTTCGCCACCAGTGCAAATATAGGGAACAAAGCAGCATATCACATACACTGGTTGTCAAAGTTGGCGACCAGTGCAAATAAACGCCGCAGCAAAACAAGTCCAGAACTGAAACCACTTCAGAAGAGCTCAAGAAACAATATCCTGGGTACCCGTAATGCTGGCAAGATGCTTAGCAAGCTTATTAACTTTCTCTTGTTTGGTGCTTAAATCCTCCAGCACTTGATATTGCACCAAAAAGTATGCATCTGAATTCTGTAGGGACTTCCTCAGTCCTTCAGCTTCCTGTCGCATTGTTGGGGATCGTTGCAGAATTTTAAAATTTTCTACGCATCACCAAGATCCATCTATGGAGTTTACTAGCAACGAGAAGGAAGGAGTGCATCTACATACCCTTGTAGATCGCGAGCGGAAGCGTTCAAGTGACCGGGGTTGATGGAGTCGTACTCGTCGTGATCCAAATCACCGATGACCGAGCGCCGAACGGACGGCACCTCCGCGTTCAACACACGTATGGAGCAGCGACGTCTCCTCCTTCTTGATCCAGCAAGGGGGAAGGAGAGGTTGATGGAGATCCAGCAGCACGACGGCGTGGTGGTGGAAGTAGCGGGGATCCCGGCAGGGCTTCGCCAAGCGCAAGCGGGAGGGAGAGGTGTCACGGGAGGGAGAGGGGGGCGCCAGGGGCTAGGGTACTGCTGCCCTCCCTCCCCCCCTTTATATAGGCCCCCCGGGGGGGCGCTGGCCCTGGGATCCCATCTACATGGGGGGGCGGCGGCCAAGGGGGGAAACTTGCCCCCCAAGCCAGGTGGGGCGCCCCCACCCCGAGGGTTTCCAACCCTAGGCGCAGGGGGAGGCCCATGGGGGGCGCACCAGCCCACCAGGGGCTGGTTCCCCTCCCACTTCATCCCATGGGCCCTCCGGGATAGGTGGCCCCACCCGGTGGACCCCCGGGACCCTTCCGGTGGTCCCGGTACAATACCGATAACCCCCGAAACTTTCCCGGTGGCCGAAACTGGACTTCCTATATATAATTCTTCACCTCCGGACCATTCTGGAACTCCTCGTGACATCCGGGATCTCATCCGGGACTCCGAACAACTTTTGGGTTTCCGCATACTAGTATCTCTACAACCCTAGCGTCACCGAACCTTAAGTGTGTAGACCCTACGGGTTCGGGAGACATGCAGACATGACCGAGACGACTCTCCGGTCAATAACCAACAGCGGGATCTGGATACCCATGTTGGCTCCCACATGTTCCACGATGATCTCACAGGATGAACCACAATGTCGAGGATTCAATCAATCCCGTATACAATTCCCTTCGTCAATCGGTACGTTACTTGCCCGAGATTCGATCGTCGGTATCCCAATACCTTGTTCAATCTCGTTACCGGCAAGTCACTTTACTCGTATCGTAATGCATGATCCCGTGGCCAACTCCTTAGTCACATTGAGCTCATTATGATGATGCATTACCAAGTGGGCCCAGAGATACCTCTCCGTCATACGGAGTGACAAATCCCAGTCTCGATCCGTGCCAACCCAACAGACACTTTCGGAGATACCCGTAGTGCACCTTTATAGTCACCCAGTTACGTTGTGACGTTTGGTACACCCAAAGCACTCCTACGGTATCCGGGAGTTGCACGATCTCATGGTCTAAGGAAATGATACTTGACATTTGAAAAGCTCTAGCAAACGAACTACACGATCTTTTGTGCTATGCTTAGGATTGGGTCTTGTCCATCACATCATTCTCCTAATGATGTGATCCCGTTATCAATGACATCCAATGTCCATAGTCAGGAAACCATGACTATCTGTTGATCAACGAGCTAGTCAACTAGAGGCTCACTAGGGACATGTTGTGGTCTATGTGTTCACACATGTATTACGATTTCCGGATAACACAATTATAGCATGAACAATAGACAATTATCATGAACAAGGAAATATAATAATAACCATTTTATTATTGCCTCTAGGGCATATTTCCAACAATCTCCCACTTGCACTAGAGTCAATAATCTAGTTATATTGTGATGAATCGAACACCCATAGAGTTCTGGTGTTGATCATGTTTTGCTCTAGGGAGAGGTTTAGTCAACAGATCTGCTACATTCAGGTCCGTATGTACTTTACAAATATCTATGTCTCCATTTTGAACACTTTCACGAATGGAGTTGAAGCGACGCTTGATATGCCTGGTCTTCTTGTGAAACCTGGGCTCCTTGGCAAGGGCAATAGCTCTAGTGTTGTCACAGAAGAGAGTCATCGGGCCCGACGCATTGGGAATCACCCCTAGGTCGGTAATGAACTCCTTCATCCAGATTGCTTCTTGTGCTGCCTCTAAGGCCGCCATGTACTCCGCTTCACATGTAGATCCCGCCACGACGCTTTGCTTGCAACTGCACCAGCTTACTGCCCCTCCATTCAAAATATACACGTATCCGGTTTGTGACTTCGAGTCATCCAGATCTGTGTTGAAGCTAGCGTCGACGTAACCCTTTACGACGAGCTCTTCGTCACCTCCATATACGAGAAACATATCCTTAGTCCTTTTCAGGTACTTCAGGATATTCTTGACCGCTGTCCAGTGTTCCATGCCGGGATTACTTTGGTACCTTCCTACCAAACTTACGGCAAGGTTTACACCAGGTCTGGTACACAACATGGCATACATAATAGACCCTATGGCCGAGGCATAGGGGATGACACTCATCTTTTCTCTATCTTCTGCCGTGGTCGGGCATTGAGCCGTGCTCAATTGCACACCTTGCAATACAGGCAAGAACCCCTTCTTGGACTGATCCATATTGAACTTCTTCAATATCTTGTCAAGGTACGTACTCTGTGGAAGACCAATGAGGCGTCTTGATCTATCTCTATAGATCTTGATGCCTAATATATAAGCAGCTTCTCCAAGGTCCTTCATTGAAAAAAACTTATTCAAATAGGCCTTTATACTTTCCAAGAATTCTATATCATTTCCCATCAATAGTATGTCATCCACATATAATAAGAGAAATGCTACAGAGCTCCCACTCACTTTCTTGTAAACACAGGCTTCTCCATAAGTCTGTGTAAACCCAAACGCTTTGATCATCTCATCAAATCGAATGTTCCAACTCCGAGATGCTTGCACCAGCCCATAGATGGAGCGCTGGAGCTTGCATACCTTGTTAGCATTCTTAGGATCGACAAAACCTTCCGGCTGCATCATATACAATTCTTCCTTAAGAAAGCCGTTAAGGAATGTCGTTTTGACGTCCATTTGCCATATCTCATAATCATAGAATGCGGCAATTGCTAACATGATTCGGACGGACTTCAGCTTCGCTACGGGTGAGAAAGTCTCATCGTAGTCAACCCCTTGAACTTGTCGATAACCCTTAGCGACAAGTCGAGCCTTATAGATGGTCACATTACCATCCGCGTCTGTCTTCTTCTTAAAGATCCATTTATTTTCTATGGCTCGCCGATCATCGGGCAAGTCAGTCAAAGTCCATACTTCGTTTTCATACATGGATCCTATCTCGGATTTCATGGCTTCTAGCCATTTGTCGGAATCTAGGCCCGCCATTGCTTCTTCATAATTCGCAGGTTCACCGTTGTCTAACAACATGATTTCCAGGACAGCGTTGCTGTACCACTCTGGTGCGGAACGTGTCCTTGTGGACCTACGAAGTTCAGCAGTAACTTGATCCGAAGCTTCATGATCATCATCATTAACTTCCTCCCCAGTCGGTGTAGGCACCACAGGAACATCTTCCCGCGCTGCGCTACTCTCCGGTTCGGAAGGGGTGACTATCACCTCATCAAGTTCCACTTTCCTCCCACTCACTTCTTTCGAGAGAAACTCTTTCTCCAGAAAGGACCCATTCTTGGCAACAAAGATCTTGCCTTCGGATCTGAGGTAGAAGGTATACCCAATAGTTTCCTTGGGGTATCCTATGAAGATGCATTTCTCCGACTTGGGTTCGAGCTTTTCAGGTTGAAGTTTCTTGACATAAGCATCGCATCCCCAAACTTTTAGAAACGACATCTTAGGTTTCTTCCCAAACCATAATTCATACGGTGTCGTCTCAACGGATTTCGACGGAGCCCTATTTAAAGTGAATGCGGCAGTCTCTAGAGCATAGCCCCAAAATGAGAGCGGTAGATCGGTAAGAGACATCATAGATCGCACCATATCCAATAGAGTGCGATTACGACGTTCGGACACACCATTTCGCTGAGGTGTTCCAGGCGGCGTGAGTTGTGAAACGATTCCACATTTCCTTAAGTGCGTACCAAATTCGTGACTTAAATATTCTCCCCCATGATCTGATCGTAAGAACTTTATTTTCCTGTCACGTTGATTCTCAACCTCACTCTGAAATTCCTTGAACTTTTCAAAGGTTTCAGACTTGTGTTTCATTAGGTAGACATACCCATATCTACTTAAGTCATCAGTGAGAGTGAGAACATAACGATAGCCACCGCGAGCCTCAACACTCATTGGACCGCACACATCGGTATGTATGATTTCCAATAAGTTGGTTGCTCGCTCCATTGTTCCGGAGAACGGAGTCTTGGTCATTTTGCCCATGAGGCATGGTTCGCATGTGTCAAATGATTCATAATCGAGAGACTCTAAAAGTCCATCAGCATGGAGCTTTTTCATGCGCTTGACACCAATGTGACCAAGGCGGCAGTGCCACAAGTATGTGGGACTATCGTTATCAACTTTACATCTTTTGGTATTCACACTATGAATATGTGTAACATCACATTCGAGATTCATTAAGAATAAACCATTGACCAGCGGGGCATGACCATAAAACATATCTCTCATATAAATAGAACAACCATTATTCTCGGATTTAAATGAGTAGCCATCTCGAATTAAACGAGATCCTGATACAATGTTCATGCTCAAAGCTGGCACTAAATAACAATTATTGAGGTTTAAAACTAATCCCGTAGGTAAATGCAGAGGCAGCGTGCCGACGGCGATCACATCGACCTTGGAACCATTCCCGACGCGCATCGTCACCTCGTCCTTCGCCAGTCTCCGCTTATTCTGCAGCTCCTGTTTTGAGTTACAAATATGAGCAACTGCACCGGTATCAAATACCCAGGAGCTACTACGAGTACTGGTAAGGTACACATCAATTACATGTATATCACATATACCTTCGGTGTTGCCGGCCTTCTTGTCCGCTAAATATTTGGGGCAGTCCGCTTCCAGTGACCACTTCCCTTGCAATAAAAGCACTCAGTCTCAGGCTTGGGTCCATTCTTTGACTTCTTCCTGGCAACTGGCTTACCGGGCGCGGCAACTCCCTTGCCGTCCTTCTTGAAGTTCTTCTTACCCTTGCCTTTCTTGAACTTAGTGGTTTTATTCACCATCAACACTTGATGTTCCCTTTTGATCTCCACCTCCGCTGATTTCAGCATTGAATATACCTCAGGAATGGTCTTTTCCATCCCCTGCATATTGAAGTTCATCACAAAGCTCTTGTAGCTCAGTGGAAGCGACTGAAGGATTCTGTCAATGACCGCGTCATCCGGGAGATTAACTCCCAGCTGAGACAAGCGGTTGTGCAACCCAGACATTTTGAGTATGTGCTCACTGACATAACTGTTTTCCTCCATCTTACAACTGAAGAACTTGTCGGAGACTTCATATCTCTCGACCCGGGCATGAGCTTGGAAAACCATTTTCAGCTCTTCGAACATCTCATATGCTCCGTGTTTCTCAAAACGCTTTTGGAGCCCCGGTTCTAAGCTGTAAAGCATGCCGCACTGAACGAGGGAGTAATCATCAGCACGTGATTGCCAAGCGTTCATAACGTCTTGGTTCTCTGGGATGGGTGCTTCACCTAGCGGTGCTTCTAGGACATAATCTTTCTTGGCTGCTATGAGGAGGATCCTCAGGTTCCGGACCCAGTCCGTATAGTTGCTGCCATCATCTTTCAGCTTGGTTTTCTCTAGGAATGCGTTGAAGTTGAGGGCAGCGTGGGCCATTTGATCTACAAGACATATTGTAAAGATTTTAGACTAAGTTCATGATAATTAAGTTTATCTAATCAAATTATTCAATGAACTCCCACTCAGATAGACATCCCTCGAGTCATCTAAGTGAAACATGATCCGAGTTAACTAGGCCGTGTCCGATCATCACGTGAGACGGACTAGTCAAGATCGGTGAACATCTCCATGTTGATCGTATCTTCTATACGACTCATGCTCGACCTTTCGGTCTTCCGTGTTCCGAGGCCATGTCTGTACATGCTAGGCTCGTCAAGACAACCAAAGTGTATTGCGTGTGTTCCGAGGCCATGTCTGTACATGCTAGGCTCGTCAACACCCGTTGTATGCGAACGTTAGAATCTATCACACCCGATCATCACGTGGTGCTTCGAAACAACGAACCTTCGCAACGGTGCACAGTTAGGGGGAACACTTTCTTGAAATTATTATAAGGGATCATCTTACTTACTACCGTCGTTCTAAGCAAATAAGATGTAAAACATGATAAACATCACATGCAATCAAATGGTGACATGATATGGCCAATATCATTTTGCTCCTTTGATCTCCATCTTCGGGGTGCCATGATCATCTTCGTCACCGGCATGACACCATGATCTCCATCATCGTGTCTTCATGAAGTTGTCACGCCAACGATTACTTCTACTTCTATGGCTAACGTGTTTAGCAATAAACTAAAGTAATTTACATGGCGTTATTCAATGACACGCAGGTCATACAAAAAATAAAGACAACTCCTATGGCTCCTGTCGGTTGTCATACTCATCGACATGCAAGTCGTGATTCCTATTACAAGAACATGATCAATCTCATACATCACATATATCATTCATCACATCTTCTGGCCATATCACATCACAAGGCACATGCTGCAAAAACAAGTTAGACGTCCTCTAATTGTTGTTGCAAGTTTTTACGTGGCTTCTATAGGTTTCTAGCAAGAACATTTCTTACCTATGTAAAACCACAACGTGATATGCCAATTTCTATTTACCCTTCATAAGGACCCTTTTCATCGAATCCGTTCCGACTAAAGTGGGAGAGACAGACACCCGCTAGCCACCTTATGCAACTAGTGCATGTCAGTCGTTGGAACCTGTCTCACGTAAGCGTACGCGTAAGGTCGGTCCGGGCCGCTTCATCCCACAATACCGCCGAAACAAGATAAGACTACTAGTGGCAAGAAAAATTGACAACATCTACGCCCACAACTGCTTTGTGTTCTACTCGTGCATAGTAACTACGCATAGGCCTGGCTCATGATGCCACTGTTGGGGATCGTTGCAGAATTTTAAAATTTTCTACGCATCACCAAGATCCATCTATGGAGTTTACTAGCAACGAGAAGGAAGGAGTGCATCTACATACCCTTGTAGATCGCGAGCGGAAGCGTTCAAGTGAACGGGGTTGATGGAGTCGTACTCGTCGTGATCCAAATCACCGATGACCGAGCGCCGAACGGACGGCACCCCCGCGTTCAACACACGTACGGAGCAGCGACGTCTCCTCCTTCTTGATCCAGCAAGGGGGAAGGAGAGATTGATGGAGATCCAGCAGCACGACGGCGTGGTGGTGGAAGTAGCGGGGATCCCGGCAGGGCTTCGCCAAGCGCAAGCGGGAGGGAGAGGTGTCACAGGAGGGAGAGGGAGGCGCCAGGGGCTAGGGTACTGCTGCCCTCCCTCCCCCCCTTTATATAGGCCCCCTGGGGGGGCGCCGGCCCTGGGATCCCATCTACATGGCGGGGCGGCGGCCAAGGGGGGAAACTTGCCCCCCAAGCCAGGTGGGGCGCCCCCCACCCCCAGGGTTTCCAACCCTAGGCGCAGGGGGAGGCCCATGGGGGCGCACCAGCCCACCAGGGGCTGGTTCCCCTCCCACTTCAGCCCATGGGGCCCTCCAGGATAGGTGGCCCCACCCGGTGGACCCCCGGGACCCTTCCGGTGGTCCCGGTACAATACCGATAACCCCCGAAACTTTCCCGGTGGCCGAAACTGGACTTCCTATATATAATTCTTCACCTCCGGACCATTCCGGAACTCCTCGTGACGTCCGGGATCTCATCCGAGACTCCGAACAACTTTAGGGTTTCTGCATACTAGTATCTCTACAACCCTAGCGTCACCGAACCTTAAGTGTGTAGACCCTACGGGTTCGGGAGACATGCAGACATGACCGAGACGACTATCCGGTCAATAACCAACAGCGGGATCTGGATACCCATGTTGGCTCCCACATGTTCCATGATGATCTCATCGGATGAACCACGATGTCGAGGATTCAATCAATCCCGTATACAATTCCCTTTGTCAATCGGTACGTTACTTGCCCGAGATTCGATCGTCGGTATCCCAATACCTTGTTCAATCTCGTTACCGGCAAGTCACTTTACTCGTACCGTAATGCATGATCCCGTGGCCAACTCCTTAGTCACATTGAGCTCATTATGATGATGCATTACCGAGTGGGCCCAGAGATACCTCTCCGTCATACGGAGTGACAAATCCGAGTCTCGATCCGTGCCAACCCAACAGACACTTTCGGAGATACCCGTAGTGCACCTTTATAGTCACCAAGTTACGTTGTGACGTTTGGTACATCCAAAGCACTCCTACGGTATCCGGGAGTTGCACGATCTCATGGTCTAAGGAAATGATACTTGACATTGGAAAAGCTCTAGCAAACGAACTACACGATCTTTTGTGCTATGCTTAGGATTGGGTCTTGTCCATCGCATCATTCTCCTAATGATGTGATCCCGTTATCAATGACATCCAATGTCCATAGTCAGGAAACCATGACTATCTATTGATCAATGAGCTAGTCAACTAGAGGCTCACTAGGGACATGTTGTGGTCTATGTGTTCACACATGTATTACGATTTCCGGATAACACAATTATAGCATGAACAATTGACAATTATCATGAACAAGGAAATATAATAATAACCATTTTATTATTGCCTCTAGGGCATATTTCCAACACGCATAACATCTGATCGATGTCTTTCAACTTGAAGTTGAGACTCAAGAAGCTGAACTGATTCAGGCAGCGAGTTCAAAGAGCTGGTGCCAGCAGTAGTAGCCAGTAACTCAAACACTACATCAAGACAGGACTTTGGGGTTGTCTTAGTGTCTTCAATATAGTTTTTATCAGATTTCTTGGAGACCAACAGGGATGTCTCACTATCTTGAACCTTATCTGCATTACTTCCTTTACCAGTGCATAACGGGGTACTCCTCTCCAATATTATCCGCATTCTAAAAGAGAAACAAACAGACACATCACAGGTTTACCATGTTGTATATGAAACTCATTTTGGTAAACCAGTTCAGTAGTAAGGTGGACAGGATAACAACATGAAACAAACATATATCTATGTAGTATGGTCACTGTATGGTCTATATCATTCTAGTTTATGTTGCCAAATCAAGATAGAGACAGTTCAAATCATATCTATTTAAGACAAAGCAGCATAGACAGAATATAAGTGTGGGAAACTACACAGTAATAAGAACATTTGTAATGTGCATGGCATGAGAACATAACTATTTATTCAATTGAAACTGAAATAAACATAGAGTAGGTTACAACAGCAAACACGTTAAAGAAACAGGTTTAAAACATACTTGTTGCGCCATTGGAGTTTCAATTACATCCTTCAAATTTGAAATTAGTTGGTATGAGTAAATACAGTGATGCAAGAGCAAAGGAGTATGAACCATAGCTACGGAACCTAACCTGAGAACAATTCTTCTTCTGCTTTAAGCGTTGACTTGGGGTTTAGAGTGATGGTCCTCGTGCTTTGGGCACTGCACTTGCCTTACTAACTGCTCGTGTTTGGGTGCTCTGTGGTGGAGACGGTGTTGTGTCAACTGGAACTGGGTTACTATCTGCTAGGGTTGGGGTTAGAAGGGGTGTAGCTGGTTCTCTGTCCAACTGGGTAGGGGTACAATCTGCGTGAGTCTGGATTATGTGTGGTGGGTCTGGTTCTTGGGCAAGTACAACTGTGGTTCTATCTGCATCGACAGGTAGCACGATCTTTTCTGAAGACCATGTTTTTACTCCCACAGATATTTCCATCACCCCCTCCAATTCAAATGGTTGATAAACAAGAAAACTAATTGAATGTACAGACATTGTAAGATAGACAGGTGCAATGGATAGTAGGGAAGAAAACAGGGCATGAAATAATTCACATTTATGTTGTCTAACCAAACAGAATAACATGACATAATTTCGCATATATGATGGCTAATTAAACAGGATAGCATGACACAATTTCACATGTATGATGGCTAACTAAACATGATAGAATGACATACTTCAAAATATGATGACTATGTAAATAGGATGACATGATATAACTATACGATGTGTCTATTAAAGTGGTTGGCATGCCATAATTCACAAACATGCCGTCGATGGAAACATGATGGCATGATATAATTCACGGATAGAATGACATAATTCAAAATATGATGACTATGTAAATAGGATGAGATGATATAACTATATTATGTCTTTAGAAAATGGGTTGGCATGCCATAATTTAGATACATGTTGTCTATGGAAACATCATGGCATGATATAATTCAAATATATGATTTATATACTAAGCAAGTGAGCAGAGGGCAATCACATATATGATGTGTCAACTAAGGAGATGGCATTCAATATTGTGTATATGATGTAAAAACTAAGAATTGCAATACAACATATGCATGATATGAGTAATATAACCCTGCCAAGTTTGAGCATACACCTCAGGGGGATAATATGACTGGTCATCTTGTAAGTGCATCTAGTGCCACCCCTAGTTGGTTTTGGAGTATTGATGACAAACTTGGTTGAGGGACTAATGTGTTTGTGAGAATTGCAGGATAACACAGGTAGTAGTCCCTTATTGATTCGGTTTACCTACCAAAGATGACCCCTAAAAATGTGTGAAGACATTGAAGACAATGGTGGTCCATGAAGATATTCATGATGAAGATTATGACATGTGAAGACATTCACTTGAAGACTATGGAGTGTGAAGACATAGTTGTTTTGTAGTTTCCTTTTCTTCCTTGTTGAGTCATAGGAACCACCGTACTGTTAAGTGGGGTCCAAGTGAACAAAGTCAGAGTGACTGATGTGATGCTCAACCAAAATCCTATGTCTTCGAGCGAAGACAATGAGAGCAAATCTTATCCATAGTTGGATGAGTCAGCTTTGCTTGTATCCCAAGTAAAGTTCGCGTGTGTGTTTGAAATCCGACCGTTGGACACGTCTCGGTTCCTTAGTGACCCAGGGTCATTTCGTACATATTAGGTCGGGTTGCCTCCTGGCTATAAATATCCCACCCCCTACACCATAAATTGGTGGCTGTTCAGAGTTAGTGCACGGCTTTTGTTGTTTGAGAGCATCCCACCTCTGAAGCATTTGAGAGAGATCCTTGCGAGGACAAAGCCCAAAACACCCAGAGCCAAAGAGTGCTAGGCATCACTCAAGTCTTTCTGTCTGTGTGACCTGAAGACTTGTAACACTTGAGGACTATGAATCCTCCAGCTGGTTAGGCGTCGCGTTCTCAGCATCTAAGAGTCATTGTGGATCACCAGTGAATGAAGTCTGTGAAGGTTTGGAAGTCTACCTTGAAGACTTACCAGAGTGATTGGGAGAGGACTGGGTGTCCTTAGCTCAAGGGGAATAAGGTGAAGATGCGGTCTTCTGAGTTAAATCTCAGCCTCCCTAACCAGACGTACTGTTGTCACAGCAACTGGAACTGGTCTATCAAATCCTTGTCTTCACCAAGCAACTGGTTCTATCCCTCACTTCCCTTTACTTTTCAATTTGTCTTCATGAAGTCAATGCTTGCTTGTCTGATCTGATTCACTTCACTGTGAGAAGACTATTTACTGTTTGGCTTCATGCTGTCTTCCATCCTGATCCATACTACCTAGCTACTGATAGTCTTCGTACTTTCACTACATTGCTTACTTGACTATGGCTTGTCCAGTGTAGTATATCTTCCGCTGCATATCAATAGGTTCATTTCATCTGTTTGTCTTCAAAGACCTCGTGTTTTGAAGAATTTCATAAGAATCGCCTATTCACCCCCCTCTAGTCGATAACTAGCACTTTCAATTGGTATCAGAGCAAGGTGCTCCCTTGTTCTGTGTGATTCGGTTTAACCACCTGGAGTTTTAGCTATGTCGACTGCAGGGATAATCAAGGTCTCCACTGCGTGCCGGTCTTCGATGGCACTGATTACCCCTACTGGAAGAATAATATGTGCATGCATCTTCAAGCCATTGATGTCGACCTCTGGTATGTCGTCAAGAATGGCGTTCCCAAGGTCGGTGAAGGTGTCACCGCTGCTGATGTCAGGAGGTTCATTCAACTGGATTCGACTGCCAAGAACATCATCTTGGTCATCTGGCCAAAGGACAGTATGACCGTGTGAGTGCACTGGAAACTGCGAAGCTAGTCTGGGACTGTCTCTCCAAGGTCAACGAAGGCGTCTCAACTCAGAGCGATTCAAGGATTGATGTTCTTCACAACCTCTTCAACCGCTTCAAGAGAAACAACAATGAGAATGTCCAGCTCATATTTGAGAGCTTCGCGCACTTGGCGACACTTAGATCACCAAGCACGAAATCGTCAAGAAGCTCCTGAGATCACTTGACAGCTAATTCGACACCCTGCCCCCAATGATACAAGAACGTCCTCACTTCAAAGATCTCGATTCGTCTGACATACTTGAGAGGCTCAACACACATGAGTTCCAGTTATCTAAGAGAGACATCTATGGCCCCAACTCTGGCCAAACCCGTGCTTTGAAGGCAAAGGTTGTTTCCTCATCTGAAGAAGAATCTGACTGCAGTTCTGGGGATCCTGAATACATTGGAAAGGAGCTAGCTATGCTTGTGAAGAAGTTCCAGAAGTTCTCCAAGAAGAATCGCTTTGGAAAGTCTTCAAGATCCAGCTCAAGAAATGATGAAGCTTCCACTCGTGACCACAAGAAGAGAACATGCCACAAATGCAAGAAGCCTGGTCACTACATCTCTGAGTGTCCTCAATGGGACAAGGAATCTAATAAGAAGAAGAAGAGCAAGGAATATGATTCTGACAACAAGAAGAAGAAGAAATCCTCAGAGTCTTCTTCAAAGTCTTTCTCACAAGAAGAGCTCGTCCAGCAAGGCTCGTGCGTTTATTGGCAAGGAGATGGATGCAGAGGAGGATTCTGCTTCTAAGGAGGCGGAGGTGGAGTCTGAGGAGGAGTCCGATTCAGGCGTGGCAACCCTGGCTCTAGCTTTGGCTTACGTCGCCAAGTCCATCTTCAACACCGAAGACAATGGCCACATCGCCGATGCTGAAGCCAATAATGAGGATGACTCTGCTCCGACCTACTGCTTCATGGCACGTGGTGCCAAGGTAAACTCATGCGATGCTTACTTTCAAACATCCAGTGAAGATGACTCTGAATGTGAATCCAAACCTAGCTACAAAACACTTGCTAAAATTGCAACTGAATAGCAAACTGCTATGGAACATATTCAAAAGTTGCTAGACAAAAGCGATGGCTTGTTGGACGCGGAAATGAATCAAACTCAGTCCTTAATTGAATACATAAAAAATCTTCATGTTAAGTATGAATAACTTGAAAGTCGTCATGAAACTCTCTCAGCTACTCATGAGAAACTTTCCTATGATTATCTTCAAAGGAAGCAAGAACTTGAGAATCTGAGAGCGTCTCATGAAGATCTTCAAAAGGAGAACGATTCACTTCGTGCTCAATAGATCACTTTCACTCGGGAAGACTTTGAGCCACCATGTTTAAAATGTCTTGAGCGTGATAATGTTGTCTTTGTTGCAGAATGTTCTACTGATGCTACTATTGCAATATCTTCAACTGCTGATGTGGTGACTAACCCCTCTTCTGAGGATACCACTACTATTGCTGATGAGAATGCTAGGTTGAAGACATTGCTTGAAACAGGGATGTACAACAACCTCAAAGGGCATCAGACACTATGTGATGTCCTCAAGAAACAGATTCTGAACTGAAACCCTAGGAAAGAGGGTGTTGGGTTTGAGAGGAAATGAATGTTAATGGTTCATACTGGAAGCCTGAGCAGTACCCCAAAACCACATGGGTTGCTGCAAAGGGACCTTCAGTGGATCCATCTACCTTATCTGGCTTCACTTGTGCTAACCCTATTATCATTGATGAATCCTTTGATGCAAATCATAAACTGTTCAAAATAAGAATGGCGAAGTGTTTGCCAGGCATATTGGTACTAACTGTAGGAATGGGCCACCTTTGAAGAAGATCTGGGTCCCCAAAAGTTGTCTTGAGAAGCTTCCTGTTAATGTCATCATGACACCACCTGGGAAGAAGACAAACCCCAGACCAAAGGCTTCATATGTTCCAAAGGCTTCATAAAGACAGAGGACCCACCAGGGTCACCCTAACACCAATGTTTTGCAGGGAAACCATACTCAGACTTATGAATATGAGCGTGTTTCATCAGAGCCAAAGTTCTCTGATGCTGCTATGTTCATAAGACCAAGAACTTTTCTACTTATTCTTATGATTATTATTCACCTCCTGCAAGACTATTTGCTAGGGCTTCAAAGCCAAAGTTCTCAGGTGCTGCACTTAGACTCGTTGCTTCTAAGCCACCCCTGAATATGTGGGTGGTTATGAAGAATTAACTCTCTTTTGCAGGAAATGGTCTCCAGCCAGAAATCAAAAGCTTCTAACGCTTATGTTGGGGACCTAAAACATCTTGTGGGACGCAAGATAAAATGCCAAAATGGTCTTACTATGCATTTCGTCCTAGGATTTCTTGACAATCATCCTATCTACCCTAACAAGGATCTGAACTTTGATAGTATGCTTGTTCGTCAAATGTTTATGCTTCACACTTCTCTTTGTGAAGCCTATCTTTGTGTAGGGTACGACTCCGAAGGCTACTGAGTGGATTATGGACAGTGGATGCACTAACCACATGACTGGTGATCAAAGTCTTCTTATGAATTCAACCCTACGTTCGTCTGACAGAAGTCACATCACATTTGCTGACACTGGTAAAAGCAAGGTATTGGGCCTAGGTAGAGTTGTAATCTCAAAGGATCAGCACATGGATAAAGTGATGCTTGTTGAATCCCTTGGTTTCAACTTAATGTCTGTCTCAATGTTTTGTGATCTGAACATGATTGTGATATTTGGAAAATATCATTGCCTTGTGCTTATGGAATATGACAAATCTCCAGTCTTTGAAGGATATCGAAAAGACGATATGTATATGGTAGATTTCTCCGCAGGACCACAGCTGGTCGTATGTCTTCTAGCAAAAGCTTCAGAGTGCTGGCTCTGGCATCGGAGACTAAGGCATGCGGGCATGAGGAAATTGCACACTCTCGCGAAGAAGAAGAAGCATGTCATAGGCATCGAGGGCGTCAAGTTCAAGAAGGATCATCTATGTGGTGCTTGTGAAGCCAGAAAGATGACTAGGGCCAAGCATTCCTCGAAGACAATCATGACAACAACGCGTCCCTTCGAGCTACTTCACATGGACTTATTTGGCCCTACTCGCTACTCTACCCTTACTACCACTACATGCCTCTATGGTTTCGTCATTCTTGATGATTACTCAAGATATACATGGGTGCACATAATTCTCTACAAGACTGAAGTGCAGGATGTCTTCAGACGATTCGCCAATCGTGTCATGACCAACTATGGCATCAAGATCAAGCACATCAAAAGTGACAACGGCATAGAATTCAAGAACACCGGCCTCGACACTTATCTTCATACATTGGGCATCGCATGAGTTCTCTGCTCCATACACACCTCAGCAAAATGGCATCATGGAGCGCAAGAACAGAACCCTCATTGAGATGGCACGAACGATGCTTGATGAGTACAAGACTCCAAGGAAATTCTGGCCTAAAGCCATTGATACAACATGCCACATCATCAACCGTGTTTATCTTCACAAGTTCCTGAAGAAGACATCATATGAGCTCCTGACTGGTAAGAAGCCAAATGTCAGCTATTTCAGAGTCTTTGGTGCTAAGTGCTGGATCAAGGATCCGCATCACACTTCAAAATTTGCACCGAAAGCACATGAAGGTTTTATGGTTGAAACTGTGGATGTGCGATTCGATGAGACTAACAGCTCGCAAAGAGAGCACCTACCAAATGTGCTAGATGAAGCTACACCAAGTGAATCTACCAAGCTTATGCGTACTGGAGAAATCATACCTTCAGAGGAACAGGCTGAAGAGGAAATCATCATTTCTGCACCTAATCAGCATGAAGACAATGCTCAGCCTGAAGCCAGTGCTGAAGATGAAGACAATGATCGGCAAGGGCAAAATCTTCGTCCACTACATCCTCGAGTAGCAAACGAAGTCCAGATTGAGAAGATAATTGATAGCATCAATGCACCTGGTCCACTCACTCGTTCAAAAGCAACACAGCTAGAAAATTTCTGTGGGCACTTTGCATTTGTCTCTATATCTGAACCCAAGAAAGTTGATGAAGCCTTCATGGAACCTGAATGGATTCAAGCTATGCAAGAAGAGCTTCAACAGTTCGAGCTGAACAATGTACGGGAACTAGTTAAGCGTCCTGATCCTCGCAAGCACAATATCATCAGCACCAAATGGATCTATCGCAACAAACAAGATGAGCATGGTCAAGTTGTCAGAAACAAGGCTCCTCCCATTGCTCAAGGTTACACACAAATTGAAGGGATTGACTTCGATGAAACTTTTGCTCCTGTGGATAGGCTTGAAGCCATTCGCATACTGCTAGCCTATGCCAACCACAACAACATTCTTCTGTACCAAATGGATGTAAAGAGTGCCTTTCTCAATGGCAAAATTGATGAAGAAGTGTATGTTGCACAACCACCTGGCTTTGAAGACCCAAAGCGTCCTAACATGGTATACAAGCTCAACAAGGCACTGTATGGCCTCAAACAAGCTCCTGGCACTTGGTATGACACACTCAAAGACTTCCTGAAGAGCAAAGGCTTCAAACCTGGTTCACTATATCCCACTCTCTTCACGAAGACATATGATGGTGAACTGTTTGTATGCCAAATCTATGTGGATGACATTATCTTCGGCTGCACTGACAAGAGATACAGTGATGAGTTTGGGTATATGATGCAAGAGCAATATCAGATGTCCATGATGGGTGAGCTGAAAGTCTTCCTTGGTCTTCAAATCCGCCAGCAGAGAAATGGCATCTTCACATCACAAGAGAAATACCTCAAAGATTGCATGAAGAAGTTTGGAATGCAAGACTGCAAAGGGTACACGACGTGAATGCCAACCAAAGGCCAATTAGGCCCCGACGAAAATGGTAAAGAGTTCGATCAGAAGGTATACCACTCCATGATTGGTTCTTTACTCTCCTTATGTGCATCTAGGCCTGATATAATGCTTAGCGTTTGCATGTGTGCCTGATTCCAAGCGACACCAAAGGAATCGCATCACTTACAGCAGTGAAGCGAATACCTCGATATTTGGCTCACACCCCAACACTAGGATTATGGTATCCAAAGGGCTCGGAGTTTGATCTAGTTGGATTCTCAGATGTTGATTATGCTGGAGACAAGGTTGATCACAAATCCACATCTGGCACATGTCACTTTCTTGGACAATCTCTTGTCTGTTGGTCTTCAAAGAAGTAGAACTCTGTATCACTCTCCACTGCTGAATCTGAATACATTGCTGCTGGATCTTGCTGCGCTCAGCTTCTCTGGATGAAGCAAACTCTCAAGGACTATGGCACCACCTGAAGCATGTGCCACTCTCCTGCGACAATGAAAGCGCCATCAAGATTGTCAACAACCCAATTCAGCACTCGAAGACAAAGCACATTCAGATTCGTCATCACTTTCTCAGAGATCATGTCATGAAGGAAGACATTGATATCATTCACGTCAACACTGAAGAGCAATTGGCAGATATCTTCACAAAGCCCTTGGATGAGAAAGGTTTTACAAGCTGCAGTGTGAGCTAAATATCTTAGAATCCTCGAATGTCCTGTGAATGGACACACATCCTAACGCTTATGCATGTTGATGACTTAGATGTGCAACACACGGAGTAACGTATATCTTCAATTAATAAAGACTTACCCTCTAAGTGTGAATACATTAGCGCGGAATTTGACTTCAAAGGGCCACGATAATTGTGCGCCGTGTCTGGGTCTAATACTTCCTATACGTTGGGTAACGCCACCATCAAACCTCCTCGAAGATTTTCATTTGGCGTCATGATTGCATTATATTCATATTTGGTTTTTCTTCAACATTGATTTGACTTCAAGGTTTATCTTCGCAATGTTGATTTGGTCTTTTCTGATATATATATATATATATATATATATATATATGTGTGTGTGTGTGTGTGTGTGTGTGTGTGTGTGTGTGTGTGTGTGTGTTTGTGTGTGTGTGTGTGTGTGTGTTCTGTCCTCTACAACATTCACTTATAGCTATGTCTTCAAACTTGCCATTTTCTGAACTAAGTGAATGTGATCGGACCCTAACCCCTTCTGTGCTTCTTCCTCAAATTCTATCTATCTAGTCGTATGCATTCTGTTGACACGTGTCGAATGTCTTCACTGCGTCCTTGTCAGCTGAAGATATAGAGACACCCATTTAATTCTAATTTTAATGCCATGTATCTTTTGCCTGGATACCGGAGAAGCCGGAACGACCACCTGACAAACTAGGCGTGCATGGGAACATGGAACAACTCTCAATGGGTTGCATGCATGCCACGTGTCCATCATATGTGAACCGCCAGGGGAACCTGTGTAATTGCGTTGTGCAGCCCTTTACCTTATAAATACATAGTCACGCGCGGTCATTATCTCCTCTTTCACCTCGCCATCTCGCTCAAACCCTAGCGCCACCGCTAGCTCGCGTCGACGCCGGAGATGAAGCGCTTAGCTGCCTCAACCTCTTCGACGTTGTCCTCACGCCGGCCGTGGACCTCGTCCTCTCCGCCGCCGCCGTAGGTGTCTTCCGCTGCCAAGTTAGGGCGCGGGAGATCAGACTGCTCGGCATCCGTTTTGTGTCGTCTAGCAGTTCGTCTGTGGTAAATAAATCTCACCTTTTACAGCCTTTTCAATCTATCAAATCCATCCACTTCAACCAAAAGTGGTTTCTACACTTCCAAATCTGGATCTTTCTCTTTCTGAATCTCATATCTTGCAAAGTATATTCACTTATGCTTCATAACTAGTTAGATTCCTCACTTGTACTTATTCATGGATTCGTACAAATCTGGAACCAACTCACTTCAAATAAGTGAATGTCTTCGCACTATGAGGTCAATGTCTTCAAACTGATTTATCTTCAAAATCTTCTGATAATGCTTATGACCTCTTCCCCTTACCTCGCATCTCTAATGCTGTCACAGGTACATGTCTGTGGGAGAATCCCTTGGTTCTCATAGTCTGCATTCATTTGCAGAATTCTTACAGCATCATATTGACTCTCCTGAAGCCAGTTCTTGTTTGACAAGTAGACGGAAGCCTTTCACTGTCTTGAAGCCTCTCTGTCTGAACATTATGGCCTCTGAAAAATATGCAAGGAAGGGTGGCAGGCAGCGCCGTGGAAATACTGCTCTAGATCTGCCTCCCAATCTGTTTGAACTGTACAAGTCTGATCCAGAGGAGAGCTACAATCAGCACAAGACCAGAATACAATGGATTCGAAGATATTGGGCTGAAAAATGGTTCAAGTATAACTTCGTCACCTGAATATGTTGAGAAGAATGCTATCAAGCACCTGTGGGGCGATATTCTTTACAAGAATCTGCAACCCAAGTCGAAGCCTGAAGCTATTGCCCAAGGCTTATATCCTTGCATGGTCCGAGGACCTCAGCCAAAAAATGCCGACCCATCATCTCTTCTATGGTGTCGTGACGACAATCTCTTCAAGCGCAACTTTCAGTTCACAAAGGAGTCGGCTGCCAAAAACAGGAAGGATCTCGGACTCCACTTCAACCCTGGTCCGTCTGCTCCAAAACCGGATGGCACACGTGACGCCAATACCAATGTCATCGGCCCCTTCAATAGCTTCAATGGGCTTCTCTCCCATATTGCTTCTCAGAGGGCAACGGTAGAGCAATCTGCTGATGATGCAGACTCTGAGGATGCACCTGCACCACCGAAGCAAAAGAAGAAGTCAAAAGCTTCAAAGCCCTCTGCAGCACCAAAATCTTTGACTGTGAAGCCATTGATGATTGCACCTCCTGAACCAAGTGTGCAATCTGAAGACTTGTCTCGAGTCTCCAGGAAGACCAAGAAGACCAAGAAGCCCAAGAAGATTTCAGGGCATGACCTAACTCCAGCTGCGGTTATGCGCAATGAAGACAATACCATTGATCTATCCAGTGATGAAGATCTTGGTGATGAAGCTCTAGAGATGTTGATCAAGAGCAAGCAAGAGGCTGAGATCTTCCATGACCTGCCTCTCTTTAATGCTGACATTCTGAACAACTTCATTGAGGAATGGTTTGAGGACCAGAGCATCAACATTGATGATCTGCAGCTGCCAGTGGACATCAGCGTCACCTTTCACGAAGCCATTGCAAATGAACTTGCTCTGGCTCAGAAAATCATCGAGCTCAAGAACAAGATAGACTATGAGAAGGCACACTTCAAGAAGCACATGGCCAAGCTCAGTGTGGCTGATGTGCAAATCTTCAAGAAGATCATGAATGTCCTCAAGGCCAAATTCAACAAGAAGCCTGAAGAAGCCAAAGGCTCACGCGAGCGTATGAAGTACTACGCACAAAAATGTGTGCAAACGCACAATGAAGCTGAGAAGAGAAAGGCTCTTGGGTGTCCTGGCATCGAGCCCAAGATGGCTGCCAAGAAAAAGAAGAAGTCTGCTGAAGCCATACCTGAAGCTCAAAGGCGGGAACAACCCAGCATTGTCTTCCCTGCCAGCATGACTGCCTCGAAGCTAAAGGTCCCCTCATCAGCTTCCGAGCTAAAGAAGACAAGGCAAGCCGAAGCCAGAAAGAGGAAGCTCAAAGACACCTCTAACGGTGCTCCCTCCAAGAAGAAGTTGAAGACAAAGGCTTCAAAGTCTTCAAGAACAGAGTGTGCTGCTGCCCCAGAGCCCCTCAATGTTGAACCAATTTATGCTGCTCTCCCTGCCTCTACCAACCAAGAGCGTCGTCTAGTGATTCATGAGCCTACTTCCACAGAGGCTCCAAACAGTGAAGAGATTCCAGTTGTTGACCCCATCACAGCTGAAGACATTGGTCACGAAGACAATGTGAATGATGATGAAGTCCTTCCTCAACTTGAACCCAAGTTGGTATCATCGCCTGCTCTCATGAGCAGTGAAACTTATTAGCATTGGTCGTCCCTTGATGCCAGTTGCTCAAGATGACTCATGGGTTGAGCAACAACAACAAGTCACCCCTCTGCAAGACGAGACCCCACGTACTCCACCAGCTCAAGTCACCACTCCGGTGTTTGATGATGACAACTTCATGGAACATACCACCCCCTCTCGAAAGGCGTCGCCAGCATTTCGCAGGCTTCGCAAAGGCCTCAGGCCACAGGTCTCCATGACAAACATTCTAGAAGAGGATGTGCAACACAACAACTCAGTAGCACATCAAGTGTTCCCTGAAGCCACCCCTTCTATGTCTGCTTCTGAGTCTGAAGCTAAAACTGCTAAAGACATTCCAGCTGCATCAGCCGAAGAAGAAAAAGAAGAAGAGAGAGAAGAAGAAAGAGAACCCACACCCCCTGCCAGTGATCCGGTCCGACCAGATGAGAATGTCATCGTGCCCGACCCTCTAGTTGTTGAACAGATGGAGGTTGAAAACAATGAGGCTGCCACAACCAATAATACTGAAGCCAATGACACTGTCATGGCTGAAGAGAATGTGGAGCCCGAAGCCAATGTTGCTACTAACACCATTGTGCAGCCAATCATCTCTGATGACGCCGTTCCTCCACCAAGGCCTCATACTATGGAACGTGTGTTCAATCATGGTGAGATGGAGACTGTCAGATGGCCTATCATGGTTCCACCCACTCCTCCCGGGCCGCAATATAAGTATCATGTGGAGCAGAGGCCTCAAGTTCAGAAGCCTAAGCCAAGATTGTCAAGGCTTCCAAGTGTTGCCACAACACAGGGCTCGTTCAGTGTGCTCAGCTTCAGAGAGCACAACACCTTCTTTGACAGTGCCAAGAACCTGTACACGAAGCCAAAGATATCCTCTGACAGGTTTTGGAGCCATTAGCAGCAAAGCTACTACTCCTACATCTTATACAACCAGGACGGGATTTTCCGCATAAGCGTCTGAATTGTGATGCTATGACTGGGCTCCCATGCCTCGAAGAGGCCCTTGATTGTTTTCGGGATGTTGGGCTGCTGCCGTTTGTGACTGACAAGGAGCACTGGAATGAAGAACTTCTGCTCTAGTTCTATGCAACATTGCACATTTGAGGCTACAACAGGGATCCGAAGACTTGGGTCCTTGAGTGGATGACAGGAGATATTCATCATGAAGCCAAAGCTCAGGACATCATTGATCTTACTTCCCTGCCCACTCCAGGTAAGTTGCACGAACCTGGTTGCCAGCTTCATCAGAATGAACTGCAAAGCATCTTCCAGAAGCCAGAGCCCAACATGAGCCAAATGCTGAGCATGATGAAGCCATTGCCCCAAGACGCCGAATACCCCAAGGAGTTCTTTGTTAAGGACCTTGAGTACTTGCCACGCACAGTCTATCACATTCTGAGGCGTACTCTCTAGCCAATCAAAGGCAATCCCTCTGAAGCTAAACTCGAAGGCGCCATGAAGACATTGGTTTTCTATATCATCAATGGCATCAGGTTCAACACTCAGGATTTCTTTATCGGATAGCCTGCTGCTTCTGGGATTGATCTTTTTGGCCTGAAATTTTATGCTCCATGGGTGATGTGCTTGATCAAGCTTCATTCAACCATCAACTATCAACCTTCAGCACACAACCATATTGTGTTTTTGCCTGATGTTGATATGTCCATTGAAGCCATCTACCCCGAGCCAGCAAAGAAGCCACTCCACCTTCAGAATGCAGAATTCCAAAGCTTCACGCAGCCTATTGAAGGGATTCATGTGCCAAATGCTACAACTCCTGCTTATCCTCTGGCTGGAAACTTGCGTATGCCGCACCGTGCAAACACTAAAGCCACTGCCAGCACCATTGCTCAAAGGCCTCAGAAGCGTCCTCGTGTCCTCAACGACCGTGAGCTTCTGGTGTCTTTACATCAAAAGCAAGATAGGCATCATGACTGGCTGAAGCGTCAGATGCAGAGTCTCTTGGTGGATGTTAATCGCATTCGCAACTTGGCCACCAAGAACTCTTTCATTGTGCATGAAGCCTGTTGGCGGTCCTGGAAGAGCCTCACATTGCTCTGCTCTGAATATGATTTTTGCGAAGATGGCTTCATAGAGAGCTTCAAGTTTTACTCCAAGCCCCCACAATCTGCAAGCTAGCGTCGCACACCATCCATTGAAGATTCTGAACATTCGTCTTCAGCGACAACTGTTGTTGCGAGAATCGTCGATGAAGAAGATGACGCCACTTCACCAACTCTGGCTGCATTGCACCACGATTCTGCTTCAGGCCCGTCTGCACCACCAAACTCCAACGTCGGTCCTGCTCCATCTTCTACTCCAACAGGGAACGAGTAGATCCTCTATGTCTTCAAACCTTTTTGGTCCTTACTGATAAAAGGGGGAGAAGCATATGAGGTTGATAGTCTTCAAGCAAGTCCATATGGGGTGGTTGCATTATTTTTGCTAAGTTCATACAACTCTCGCTTTAAAACTATTTGGCTCTTGAGTTGTAACACTTAAACTTGATGTTCGTCTGCTACTCTTGCTGCTACTTTGTGATGCAATGATAAATTCCGCATGAAGTCATTCTGCAGACGCCCATTTTTCATTGTGCATGTCATTATCTTCGTTATTTTTATAAGTTGAAGAGGATCTCCACAAATTGAAACCTACCATGTGCATTTGCATTCAAAAGCAAACTACTTATATGCACATCTTCAGGGGGGGCCTTTAACTTTCACATACTTTTATCCCCATTGAAAACTTCAACCAGTTTGTCATCAATCACCAAAAAGGGGGACATTGTAAGTGCATCTAGTGCCATCCCTAGTTGGTTTTGGAGTATTGACAACAAACTTGGTTGAGGGACTAATGTGTTTGTGAGAATTGCAGGATAACATAGGTAGTAGTCCCTTATTTATTCGGTTTACCTACCAGAGATGACCCCTAAAAATGTGTGAAGACATTGAAGACGATGGTGGTTCGTGAAGACATTCACGAGGAAGATTATGACATGTGAAGACATTCACTTGAAGACTATGGTGTGCGAAGACATAGTTGTTTCGTAGTTTCCTTTTCTTCCTTGTTGAGTCATAGGAACCACCTACTATTAAGTGGGGTCCAAGTGAACAAAGTCAGAGTGACTAACGTGATGCTCAACCAAAATCCTATGTCTTCAAGCGAAGACAATGAGAGCAAATCTTATCCAGAGTTGGATGAGTCAGCTTTGCTTGTAGCCCAAGTAAAGCTGCCACGTGTGTTTGAAATCCGACCATTGGACACATGTCGGTTCCTTAGAGACCCAGGGTCATTTCGGACATATCAAGTCGGGTTGCCTCGTGGCTATAAATAGCCCACCCCCTACACCATAAATTGGTGGCCGCTTAGAGTTACTGCACGGCTTTTGTCGTTTGAGAGCAACCCACCTCCAAAGCATTTGAGAGAGAGATCCTTGCGAGGACAAAGCCCAAAACACCCAGAGCCAAAGAGTGTTAGGCATCACTGAAGTCTTTCTGTCCGCGTGACCTGAAGACTTGTTACACTTGAGGACTGTGAATCCTCCAGCCGGTTAGGCATCGCATTCTGAGCATCCAAGAGTCATTATGAACGAAGTCTGTGAAGGTTTGGAAGTCTACCTTAAAGACTTACCAGAGTGATTGGGCGAGGACTGGGTGTCCTTAGCTCAAGGGGAATAAGGTGAAGACGCGGTCTTCTAAGTTAAATCTCAGCCTCCCTAACCAGACGTACAGTTGACATAGCAACTCGAACTAGTCTACCAAATCCTTGTCTTCACCAAGCAACTGGTTCTATCCCTCACTTCTCTTTACTTTTCAGTTTGTCTTCATGAAGTCATTGCTTGCTTGTCTGATCTGATTGACTTCACTGTGTGAAGACTATTTATTGTTTGGCTTTATACTGTCTTCCATCCTGATCCATACTACCTAGCTGCTGATAGTCTTCATACTTTCACTACATTGCTTACTTGACTATGGCTTGTCTAGTGTAGTCTATCTTCCGCTGCATATCAATAGGTTCATTTCATCTGTTTGTCTTCAAATACCTCATGTTTTGAAGACTTTCATAAAAATCGCCTATTCACCCCCCTCTAGTCGATAACTAGCACTTTCACATTTGCCTCTGAATCCTCCTCTGAGGAGCTACCTGTAACTAGCAAGATATCTGCTTCAGCAGGTAGCATTGTCTGCTCTGAAGACCTTGTTTTCACTCCAGATTTATCCATCACCAATTCAAATGGCTGATGCACAGGAAGAGCAGTTGAATATACAAACATTGTTGACAAATGCAATGAGAAATACAAAAAAGGATGGCATGATATAATTCACATATATGATGTTTGGCTAAACAGCATGGCATTGCATAATTCACATATATAATGTCTTGCAACAAGATATCATTGCATAATTCACATATATAATGTCTTGCAACAAGATGGCATTGCATAATTCACATATATGGTAATTAGACACTAAATAGGTGGCATTCACACAAAGCATGTCTAAACTAAGCAAAGGACATAGCAATGCAAGACACCATACGCACGATATGAGCAACATAACCCTGCCAAGTTAGAGCATGCACCTCGGGGGGGGGGGGGATAGGACTGGTCATCTGTCTCTGAATCCTCCTCTGAGGAGCTATCCGTAACCAGCAAGACATGCGCTTCGTCAGATAGCATTGTCTGCTCTAAAGACCTTGTTTCCGCTCCAGATTTTTCCATGACTGTGTCGAATTGCTGATGCACAGGAAGAGTAACTGAATGTACTAAAATTGTTGACAAATTTAATACGTAATAGAAAAACGATGGCATGATATAATTCACATATAAGATGACTGGCTAACCAGGGTGGCATTGCAAAATTCACATATATGATGCCTGGCTAAACAAGATGGCATTGCATGATTCACATATACGATAAAGAAACTAAACAGATGGCATTCACACAAAGCATGTCTAAACTAAGCAGATGACATAGTTGATGTATAAAGTAAGCAATGCAAGGCACCATATGCATGAAATTACCAACATCGGCATCCCAAGTAAGAGCGAAGACCTCAGGGGGTAAATAGGAGTGGTCTTCTCCTTCTAAATCCCCCTCAGAACAGTTATCTTCCTCTTGATTACAATCCGAAATGGGTGGAGGGGGGGCTGCCTTTGCACCCACCATGGAGCGATGTCTGCATGAAATTTTATTGCCACGCAAGGCTCATCTCTTTTGCTCTACATGTTCAGTTCCATTGTGTACAATAACTGACATGCATAGGAATAAAACATAGTGAGATTATGTAAGGAGAGCATGAACAAATCCAGAGTTATGGTAGCAAACTGTGGATGGACCCAAAACCAATGATAGCAGGCTGATAATAGCTTTAGTTAAAAAATACAGATAATGGCTCCTTTAATGTTTGTTTGCACCCAACATGAAACTCATAGTAGACACCCGAGATTAACCAGATAGTAGACACATAGTACTGATTGCTGCCCTAATATGTACCCCATGACCATTTAAAAACTCAAGTTTCAGCATTATTTTGGACTTGACTCGGAGTCTAATAGGTGAGCACGACGATAAAGTAGCATGTCATCATATTAAGTGATGCATAACGTAAGCGGACACGATAGAGTGCGACCTTTCTTGCGGACTCGTGTAGTCCTCAAGGTCATCTGCTTAGTTGATGATGGTAATGCAGTTGTCGTGGCTGCTGGCGGCGGGGAAGAAGATTTGAGGCGGCGAAAGACAGTCTGGAGAGCGGATCCCTACTGTGGTGAACCCTTCCATCGTTGGAGCAGCTGAGCTGGGGTGGAACACAGCGCAGCATGAGCAGGACAAACCACACAAGGTTTTCTTTGACACATATCTGTAACAGAAGTAATTGTGTAAGGGCTTGTTTGAATTTGAGGATTCGAACAACGCAGGGATAGTAAATACACAGGAATAGGATAGGAATGCACGTGCAAAACAGAGAATTTAAAAACACAGGATTTCTGCCAATCTGGGTGTTTGGTTCACAAGAATTGGAAGATCACAGGAGGCAAAGAAGCATGGTGAGATTAAGTGAAACTACAAGAAAATGTACGGTTATAGTGCTATTATGCTACTATCTCTTAGTCTTGTGCTTCATGAATAGGAATTTGAAAAGGAGGACAAGTGGATATTAAAATTCCTACGGTTTTTCTTTCAAAGAAACACTAAAGGAACAAATCCTACAGTTTTCCTTTGCTCCATTCCTTTGAACCAAATACATGAATAGTAGTACCATAGGAAACTTTCCAATTCCTATGTTTTTCCTTCACTTTTCCTTTCAAGCACTGGCGATTCTAGTAGGCAGGCTTGAGCGGAAAAGCCTACACTAAAAAAATTTGTGCTACTTCTACTACTTTGGACCCAGGCCACTGCCCTACTAGCTCAACTCCCAGGCCCATCTACAAATGCACAGCTCAAACGCGCAGAGATAAATAATGATAGCGTTCAAGAGAGTCCATCACGGATAGCTAAGTTGCCTGGTACCTCACTGCTTGTCATATAGTAGGAGAAACTAATCGTATTTCACGTTACTACGTGTGCTCAGTGGACAATATATATAACCTGTAGAGTAAAAAAGAGATGCAATAAGTGTACAACCTCTTTGGCAAAGCCATGTCGATCTGAGCGTGATTGGGTTGGTCGGTGAGGATGCTCCGGCTGATTTGGCTGTCGGAGGAGGGGAAGAAGATCTTAGGCATCTGGAGATAGAGCCCGGGGTACTGCTTCGCTATGATGGAGGGTTTCGTCGTTGGAGCAGCTCCGGTGAGTTGTACGACAGCGAGGTTGAAGCAGGACAAGAGAGACAATGTTAACATGAGTGGAATTCTAATAGCATCTCCAATAGATGACGTAAAATACATAACCACAAAGTGCTAGATGTAAAATACATCAACCGCTCATCTCTGAACTTAACTGTCAAAACTGAATTTAACTGTCGAAACTGAATTTAACTGTCGAAACTGAATTTTGCTGTGAAAACTAAATTTTACTGTTGAAACTGAACACACTAGTAGCAGAAAAGCAGTAGCAGCAGCAGCGCCCAGAGAAGCAGCGGGTGCGAGAGCCGGGGCAGCTAGTCGTGTAAATCAGAGTAGGGTGAGGCTACACGTCAGTCGACTGACTTTTTCATCTCTGGTCAGTCGATTTTCCAGTCGTTGGATATGAAATCAAGGGCCTGCAGTTCATCTTTAACATCCACCCCCTGAGCCACTTGGAACATCTCTGCTTACCCGAATAAGGCACTTGGAACACATCTCTACTCCTAATGGACGACTTGGTGAATAGTCTCCGTGGTTTATTTTTGCTGGGTTTTTTTCGTCATCGTCCCACCTCCGGTTTTTTCATCATCCTCCCACCTCCGTTAACTCGCAACCCTCCCGCGAAAAAAACCCGTGCCAAAAAAACCCACTCCTATCGATCCCCTAGAGACATAGCGCTCCTCTCGCGGACGAGGTCTCGATCCGCTCTTCCTCCTCTCCCGAGGATACGCAGCCGCCGCCGCCGATCTGCCGATCCGGGCATCGCAGCCGCCGCCGATCTGCCTATCTGGGCAGACGCGGCCTTCACGGATCACGAGAACGCCGGCGCCGCCGGCTCCTCGGATGCGTCGCCCCCGGCGCTCAGATGCGTCGCCCGTCACCACCACGATGGCACCTCACTACTGCCGCTCGGCATGGATTGCCGCCCTGAGGGGGCAGGGGGGCGGCTACCGCGGGCCCCCAAACTCTAGGGGCCACATCCCAGGTATGCTCCATGTACGCATGAGGCCCGAGGCATGCTGCTACGATGTGTGAGCAGAGGAGTAACTCCTATTTTTTCCATCCGAGATCGTGGTCTCCTTCCCTCCCTACGATGCAAGTCACGCCCTACACGGCGGCCGCCAGGAAACAAATGCGCGAGGCCGCAAGCGGATCCAGCGGGTTGCGACGTTCAGACGGCCTGCCAGGAACAAGATGGTTGGCTTGTTGCTTCTGATCTGATTGCTCCAGGACTCCTTTTGTTTTTCTGCCACAAAGTTCCTTCCACCTATGATATGTGTATCAAGCAGTCGATCACACCAGTTCACCAATCAGCCCTATTTGCTTCACCGGCCGGATCTCCTAGGTATACTATTAATCACTAATTCACTAACCATTGTCACTACATGTATGTTGGCAATTAGATTATTTTAGCTCAACAGATTTTGTAATTTGTTGTGTTTTAGCACTGCCTGATATTATATCATCTGGAAAGTATCGATTTGGTAATGAGCAAGAAAAAGGAAAATAGGCTTATGGATGAGTTAATATAATTACAGAGAGGAACTATGGATAAATTTTATCAAGAGTAATAGGGGCACTTCGACGAGTTGGCAGTAATTCCCGTGGACGAACCAACTACTGATGTTAAGAATCAAGTAAGTGTTTATGATTCTATTTGTTATTTGAATCAACATTAAGATGTTTTGTAGAAATTATTTTAGTGCATTGAATATTACGTCCTAAATTGATGTGTATTATAATACTACATACATACATTTTTTGATCGGTTACTACATACATACATATACCGGGTGGGAGGTCCACTTAGCAATCTCAACGTTTGATATTGATATATGCAAACATATATATGAGGGGCGATGAGGGGCCCCATATTAGTTTTCGCCCTGGGCCCCCGAAATCTCAGGACCGGCCCTGCAGGGCGGCCAGACCAGGTGGCAAATATGGTGCATGAGTCAACCTCACAACGCACTATGGTGTCTAGCTAGGATGGGCGTGGTGTAACATGACGCTTTCTAGAAGCATGTTATCGAACATCTCCACAGAATCCCGAGCTTGCCTAATTCCCAAAGCATGTTATCATAAGGATGATTACGGAGGACAACTCTCTCAATTCCCAAAGCACTAATCTTGTCCTAATTGCTCATATATTGAATCACTTTTCGCTGCAAATATGTTTTCTATGCGTTCCTTCTTACAACCAGGGCATTTACTTCCCAAAGAGTTGCTCAACTAAAAAGGACAAGGTGTTTGAGACTGCTTTTATCTGCTCTGAAGTTTCCCCTTAAACACAGCTTTTCAGGTCTGTTATTCTTGGTCATATATTTTGGAGTTTTTGCAACTCAGTGTGAAAGAGTTGGGTAACCAACTCAAAATGCGGTGGACAGAACTCAAAATGAGGTGGACAGTGATCAGTGTGCAGTCCATTGAGTATTAGTTTCACGAGCACTTCATATTGTTAATTGTGCTTCTGTCTATTAATCAAGAGTGTATTACTAAAACTACAGATTGATTGTTGTTGATGCGCCTATTGTACTGTAATTATTTAGTTCCTTCACTTCTAAGATGATCTCAGGTTTAGTAGTGATATAAAAAAGCTATACATTTCTATGTTTTTCCTCTGCTATTGTGTTGTTTCATCATTTTCTGTTCCTTGCGGTCTGCCACTCTTTGACTCCCTTTTTGTGCTCAAATATTTCTCAATGTTCCTTGCAGGATCCATATGAGCTTGGTTACGCACTAAATTATTCTGGAGGATCTCAGGTAATCGTTGCAGTTGAAGATTACGCCCCTGGTCATGATTCTCATTTTCAAACTTGCCATTCATCATAGGTGATTTCCCTTGCCCCTTCATCAGTTAATTCCTTTTGCTTGGCGGACTGATTCACAACTTAAGTGGATCCCTGAGGAATTCTACAATGGGTGTTTTTCTTATGTATGTAGGTTTTGGATGGAGTGTATTCATGCATTATATTGGAGCAGGGACCTGCGGAGGAGGGGGATACCATGGGGAGGCGAACCTGGTAAAGTAGGGGTGGAAAGTAGACTATAGGTATGTTATCCGTGGCAAGGACTTGGTGGATTGTTTACCATTTAGTTGTGTTCAACACCGAAAAATGGTAATATCATTTTTTTGTCCTTTGCAAATTAAATTATTAATCCATAACATTATTTTTATATATGGGCTTCTATTAGCGCAACTGGATTGATGTAGCGGAGAATTACCTTCAAAATGATTAAACGAATGCGAAGATTGGCCTTCTTGAATTTTGACCACGTCTAATAACACTTCTAAATTATGTCTAATCTCCATGTAGTTTGGTCCGGTTATTTCATCAACTAGCCCACTACTATGTGCTGGAAGTTATATTGTTACTTAATATAGGCTACCCATTCTAAACATCTTTTTGACTGTGTTGTCAGATTGATTTATCCAATGGAACCTCACATTAATAATAAATTCCTTACAATAACAATGTGCTTTATTTTAAAATGGTTGAATATAATTACCAAGTTTGATGGACGTTCTATGCCATGCCAGTCATTCATATGGAGAGCGCAAATGCAAATGTTCATATTGTATTGACGATGCTCCCTTTTGAAATTAACATGCTTTGTCAATTTATTTTCGACATGATGTATTATCTTATTACTTTTTAGCCTATAGGTTTTATATGAGTGAAAATTAAATATGACAGTTCTTAGTCTGGTCTTGCCAACCCCTCCATGTTAACCAGGTATGCAATGCATTATATAAGATTATTTTTGTTGTTTTTCCTTCTTGTTAGTATTTTTAATTATGGTTATTACTCTTTGGAATAATCAACAATTTAATCTCTACTATTAAAGGGGAGTAAGTAGGTCATTTTTTCATGGAGGGTGAGGCACAACCTTGTGAAGGAGTGGAGAAGATAGTGTGCTCTGGTCCTCCTCCAAGCCCGCCAGCATGGTCAGAAGTTGAAATTCCTTTGGGCATAGTATCCCAGGACCATGAGGAAGAACATATAGTCTCAACAAAAATGACATTAGCCCATTAGAGAAATAGGTGCTGATTGTTTAGCAGATATGTTGGTGTGTCAAGTGTTGAGGAGCAGAGTTTACCCATTCCACAACTTCAAGCTTGATGGGGGCATCAACAACGGTGCCTTCACCCTTGCTTGTGCCTGTGCCCATATGGCCATCTTTGATATGTGGTATTTAGTTACATGACAGAGTTCTTTGTAAGTGATAAGATGATTTGGAACTCGGTCACTTGATACATGTTTGATTGATGGGGAAAGTATCAGGTGCTCCCAAGCCTGGTGAACTTCGTATTAGTGACCTTTTAGATATTTAGCATTCTAAAAGTTAGATCCACCCGAACTGGATATGCATACTATTCTTGAGGTCGCTCGTGTGGGCTCCTGGTCTACAATTTGCTGATTTGAGTATATGTTGCGTCTTGATGTGTTGCAGATCCTTAAGGTCAGGTGTGATAACTAGCGACACGTGGTGGAGCTTCTGCGGTAGGGCATCGCCGACGGCAGCATCACCTGCATCAAACTCTCCCTGGTCGCCTTCGAGAGTGTGTGCACCCGACCTACAAGCTTGTTATGATGCCCTTTGAATTTCCGAGCAACTTGCAACCTTTCCAGATTTATCAACACTGGTCACATTAGTAGTCAATATGGTTCAGATGCATAATAGTACGTACTTCGTTTCCTTTTTGTTGCATACATGGCATCTTGTGAGAAAGTGTTCCTTATATTATGTAACTAGGGATAAATATGACGAAGCCAACAGTAAAGGTGCTCATGTAAAAAAACTGAAGTTTAAAGGAAATTGTTATAATATATATATCAATTCCGACATTGGTATCTAAAGGATGGGTCAAGGAATGTTTGTCCCTCATGAGTGATGGGTTCCCTGTTTGGCTCCCTTTTCTATGAGTTGACTCTACAGATCTTGGATCTTCTCTGAAACCGTAAATTGGCAGTTGTAGCAAAAGTATATATATATATATATATAGTTGCTAGACCTTCTCATTACACTCTTTCACTTTTTTGGCCTAATACTATCATGTATGGACCTAATAACAGAAGACATGAGAAATGCTTTTGTAACATAATGATTGTTTCGTTAGCTGCTCTGTTTATTTAGTGTTGTTGATCCAAAAACTTGAAAGTGTACAAATTTTCATGCATGGGACTAAAGAACCAACCATTTCTCGATTTGGTGATGCTTTATTCAGATTTCTTGTGCATCAGATTGGAATGTTACCACAAACCTGTTTTTATCTCATTTCATGGGTGTTAATGCCAAGGCCTTTTTTATGTCCCCTCTACTGTTTTCCGTTACATGTGATGGTCGAAATTGGACCGGAGAGGTTCTGAACTCTTTGGCCTATGATATGTAAGTAGCAACCAGTCATGCCCATTCTGATTGATGCTTAAATTTGTGAACCTCTCCTAGCATTTGCAGGGCCATACTACTGGTATAACCCATGGTAAGATTGACATCAAATTGCTCAACTTCCTGACACATGAATAGTTGTCAAATGGTAATACTTGAATTTATCCTTGCATCTTCAATAAATCGACCACTGAATCCACTAGATCCATTAATGAGTTCAAATACTTTGTTGTTTATAAATTTTCAGTGAAATTTCTTATATGCTCGATCGCCTGATTTTATGTACTTTTTCCCAATAATAGGAAACAATCTTTTTATAGCTTATTATAATCGTTGGGAGTATCTGCTCCTGTGTATGTACTCTTAGTTATCTTGTAGAGTTGGGATGTTATGCTGCGTATGTCTTTTGCTGTAGTAGTTCCTAAGGTAAACTGTATGGTTCTAAGTGGCAAATTTCATGTGTAACAGTTTGCCACACAATTGTGTAATGCATTGAAATTTCTGGTTGTAGCATTTTGGAAAATTAGTTTTAAGGAACAAAATCCTCCATGTTTTTTCTTTAATTAATGGATAATAATAATGGAAATTCTCCCTGAGACAACCGGTCATATTTGATAGATAGCACCTGCATAAAAAGGCGTCCATGTGTTATCTAGATAGCACTTGCATACCGGATCCGATCCCGGGCTACACCCCTGCCAAGCAGATTGAACTATCTCCTGGAACCCTTGCATCCTTATGACCTTACCCAATGATTCTCGAACCGGAAAGCGTGGGAGTGTATAAATGATACATCACAATTTAGCAGCAATGGGCAATGATCTGACATCTCTAATGGAAGGGCTTGCAGCAAGCAGTTTGGCATCATGCACTCCCACTCATCATTGATCAGCACACGGTCAAGTTTCACAACAGTTGCATTTCTCTGCTCATTGCACCATGTGTAGCGCCGCCCGTGTAGGTACAGATAAGTTAGTATACGTCGTTGACTTACATTTTTATCTAAATACATTGCAAGTAAAGAAGAATTCTAATTTTCTACACATATGAAATTTGACCTGCATTATGTTTATATATGCAACAAGTAATTTTTTTGAAGCCCGTGGCAACGCACGGGCATTCTACTAGTTAAGATAAGTATCAACCTGCCATGCAGATCAGGAGAGTATTGCATCTTCACGGAGTGGGATAGTTAATATAGGGATACTCTCCTCCCAGCTGACCAACAGCTTGTCTCTCACTTCTACTTCACGGGATCTCTGATCACATAGAGTGGGTTACCACTATGGACAACTCATGCGGTGGGTCTCAGACCCATCTCCATCGATGCATTATCTATCACATTACGTGATAGACCCTTTGTGAAGGGATCTGCCAAATTTTTCGATGTTTGGATATAATCCAACGTAATAACTCCGGAGTTCCTCAATTTTCTGACAGATTTTAGTCTCCTCTTCACATGCCTTGAGGATTTCATACTATCCTTAGAACTGTTTATCTTGACGATCACAGTTTGATTATCACAGTTCATCAGGATAGGGGGTATTGGTTTTTCAACCATAGGTAAGTCCATCAAGAGCTCATGAAGCCACTCTGCTTCAACAGTGGCAGTGTCTAATGCTGTGAGTTCTGCTTCTATAGTTGACCTTGTTAAGATGGTCTGCTTGCAAGACTTCCAAGAAACAGCGCCACCACCAAGTGTAAAAACATAACCACTTGTGGCCTTAATCTCATCAGCATCAGATATCCAGTTTGAGTCACTATAACCCTCCAATACCCTTGGATACCCGGTGTAGTGAATCCCATAGCTCGCAGTGCCTTTCAAATAGCGCATAACTCTCTCAAGCGCATGCCAATGATCATCTCCCGGTTTTGACACAAACCGACTCAGCTTGCTCACAACAAATGAGATGTCAGGCCTTGTGGCACTCGCCAAATACATAAGCCAGCCAATAATCTGAGAATACCTCAGTTGATCTCTAGCAATCCGTCAATTCTTTCGAAGCAACACACCAGCATCATATGGAGTTGGAGAAGGCATGCAGTCGCTATACCCAAAACGACTCAAGACCTTTTCCACATAGTGAGACTGAAGCAGTGTGATCCCACCATTCTCATCTCTCAACAGCTTGATGTTTAAGATAACATCAGCTACTCCTAGATCCTTCATCTCAAAACAGCGAGATAAGAAATCCTTAACCTCCTTGATTAAATCAAGTTTGGTTCCAAAGATCAGTATGTCATCGACATACAGACAAAGAATAAATCCTTCGCCCCCACCATGGCGATAGTACACGCACTTGTCACCATCATTTAGTACAAAGCCGACAGTAGTTAATGTTCTTTCGAACTTCTCATGTCACTCCTTAGGAGCTTGTTTAAGGCCATATAAAGACTTTAATAACTTGCACACCTTTCCTTCCTGACCAGGTACTACAAAACCATCTGGCTGATCCATGTAAATTTCCTCCTTCAACTCTCCATTGAGGAAAGCCGTCTTAATGTCCATTTGATGAACGAGAAGACCATGTGAGGCAGCTAGTGATAGTAGCACCCGAATTGTGGTCAGTCTAGCCACGGGTGAGTAAGTATCAAAGAAGTCTTCACCTTCTTTCTGGGTATAACCCTTGGCCACAAGCCGTGCCTTGTACTTTTCAATCGTACCATCATGTCTAAGCTTCTTCTTGAACACCCACTTACATCCTACAGGTTTGCACCCATAAGGACGGTTAGTGATCTCCCAGGTTCCATTAGCTAAGATGGAATCCATCTCGCTACGTACAGCTTCCTTCCAGTAGTCAGCATCAGGAGATGCATAGGCTTCTGAAATAGTCCTGGGTGTGTCATCCACGAGGTACACAATGAAATCATCACCAAAGGACTTTGCAGTCCTCTGTCTCTTACTCCTCACAGGAGTTCCATTGTCACCCTCAACAGGATTCTCAACGTGTTCCATCGCAATGGTGGGTTCAGGAATTACAGCGAATTCCTCACTAGATGGAGTAGGTATCTCCTGATTTGATGAAATCGACATATCCTTCATAGGAAATATGTCCTCAAAGAAAGTTGCATCATTCGACTCCATAATCGTACCAACATGCATGTCGGATACCTCAGATTTTATTATCAAAAATCTATAGCCAATGCTATGAAAAGCATAGCCCAAAAGAACACAATCCACGGTTTTTGGTCCAAGCTTGCGCTTCTTGGGAATTGGTATATTGACTTTCGCCAAACAACCCCAAGTACGTAGGTAAGAGAGTTTCAATCTTTTCCTTTCCCATTCCTCAAATGGAGTCATGGTCTTATGCTTTGTGGGAACTTGGTTTAGGACATGACATGCAGTCATTAGCGCCTCCCCCACCATTCCTTGGAGAGACCCGGTGTGTCTAACATGGTGTTAACCATATCAGTTAGAGTTCGGTTCTTTCTTTCGGCTACCCCATTTGACTGAGGTGAGTAGGGAGGCGTCCTCTCATGGATTATACCATGTTCCGCACAAAACAGATCAAATTCATTGGAAAAATACTCTCCACCACGATCGGACCTAAGTCGTTTAATTTTCCGATCAAGTTGGTTCTTTGCCTCAGCTTTATAGTTTTCGAAGAAAGTTAGAGCCTCATCTTTTGATTTCAGAAGATACACATAACAATATCTAGTGGAGTCATCAATCAACGTCATGAAGTATCTCTTTCCACCTTTTGTCAACACGCCATTCATCTCACAAAGATCAGAATGTATAAGCTCTAGTGGCGCCAAGTCTCTTGCCTCTGCAGTCTTATGGGACTTGCGAGGTTGCTTAGCTTGCACACATACTTGGCACTTGGAGCCTTTGGCAGTAGAGATTTTCGGAATTAAATTCATATTGGCTAGCCGCGTCATGCAACCAAAGTTAATGTGACAAAGTCGTGAATGCCAAATATCAGACTCATTATTGTGGCAAACATTATTAATAACTTTAGTGCAAATATCTGACAAAGACAGGCGGAACAAGCCTCCGCTCTCGTAGCCTTTTCCAACAAATTGTCCATACTTAGAAATTACAACTTTATTGGATTCGAAAACCAACTTAAAACCATCTCGACATAAACGGGAACCGCTAACGAGATTTTTATTGATGGACGACACATGATGAACGTTCTTCAGACGCACGGTCTTCCCCGAAGTAAACTTCAGATCGACCGTACCAACACCTCGAATGATGGCATGTGACCCATTCCCCATCAGCATGGGAGAAGTCCCTGTGGCCCTGATTCCTTCATATCAGGATCACCAATGACAACATTAGCGGACTTGCCGCTCTTCTCATGTTCGCACTCCTCAAAGCGGTTAGGACACTTCGGAGCCCAGTGATTAGGATCACCGCAGACATGGCAAAGTCCCTTCCCCTTCTTATGAGAATTCTTCTTGAAGTTCGTAGAATGTGATGGCTTGTTCTTTGTATCAAACTTGCCTTTGCCCTGAGTTTTGTTCTTGTTGTTTTTGAACTTGTTGGGCTGGAAGTTCTTCTTCTGTACCATGTGGGCACTAGAAGCTCCCTCAGCAACTCGAGCACGTGTGTCCTTTGCTCTCGCCTTCTCTTCAACATCAAGAGTACCAATGAGATCCACAACAGAAAACTCCTGTCTCTTGTGTTTCAGGGAAGTAGCAAAATTGTTCCACGAAGGTGGAAGCTTGGCAATGATGCCTCCGGCAACAAATTTGTCCGGCAACACACACTTGAAGTACTCAAGTTCTTTTGCGAGCGACTGTATCTCATGAGCCTGCTATACAACAGAGCGCTCATTAGTCATCTTGTAGTCATAGAATTCCTCCATGACGTACAACTCGCTGCCGGCGTCCGAGGCACCAAACTTGGCCTCGAGCGCAGCCCACATGTCCTTGCCATTTTCAAACGACATATACGAATCCACAATGGAATCATCCAGAACACTCAGAAGAGCGCCTTTAAAGAGAGTATCGATCTTCTCAAAAGCTTCCAGTTGTGCTGGATTAAGATCGCCCTCAAGCCTGCCCTTGGTGGCATCATAGCAGCCCATGGTCTGAAACCAGTAGACTGCTCTCGTGCGCCAGCTCTTATATTGCGCCCCCTTAAAGGCAGGCGGCTTCAAATGCGCAGCAAAACCACTCGGAGTAAATTGCCTATAATCAGGTTTTGGGATTGTTAGAAATATGAGCAAATTACTACGAGATTTAATCCGAATAAACAGAAGATAAATCATGACTATAGTAGCAGAGATTGAACTAATCATGCGAACTAGCATAGTAGATGAACAGATCACATCTAGGGCACATACTAGAAACATGAATTCTACCACGATCTCGAACAGGAAGGATAGAATCACATACGGTGCAGCGGGAGCAGCACCGCCGACGTTGACGTTGTCGCCCATGTTGTCGAGGATGAGGTTGCCGAGGTTGGGGAAGAAGTCGTCGTTCGCGAAGTCGTCGCTGCCAGCAGTCGCACGAGTGCGCTCCCCAAAAACCTGATCGCCCCTCTCCCGTACAGGATCACGAGAGGCGGGGTTCCGGAGGCCTGCTATCCCTTCTCCCGGTGCACGCCGAAAGGAGGGATGGAGAAGACTTGCTTGGCGGCGCAATGATCTGGAACGGTGGTGAGAAACCATACAAAGCGGCGGCGGCTAGGGTAAACGTCTGCCTGACTATAAGTGCGGGTCGGGTAGGTCGTGGGAGTAAACCCCACATCCGAGTCATCACGATCCAAAAGAATCGGAAACGATTCAGTAATTAACGCGTCCGTTAATTATTAATTAATGACTCATTAATTTTTCCCGAGCAGCAAAAATATAGACGACGTGCATAGCTCTGCCCTCGGCTCGGCTCAATCCCGCAACCCGCGGCGCGTCGTGACGAGGCGAGGCGTGGCGAGGCCAGCGAGGAGGAGGAGCGCGCGTGTAGGTCTCCTCTTCTCATGCTCATACAAGTGGTAGAAGAGCTCACCTTATAAAGAGGTGCAACTCTCTCTCAACTTATGAGGTGGGACTAAACTTTAGCCTCACTCACTCCACTCACATGTGTGCATGAATGGGCCAAGAGAATTTCAGAATTTTAGTTGGGCTTTGGGCGAAAAGCCCACTAGCAAATTCCAACAGGAACGTCGTGCGGCAGACTGCTATGTCCGATCACACAACCGGCGGCGAGTGGAGGTGTCTATTCGCAACACATGCAAACCCTAGTGACAGCGCCGAAGCGATCAATCCCTGAGTGTGCGGCACCTCCACTTTATATAGGCGTCCGTCGCGGGCTCAACACTTGGGCCTCACACGGACCCTAAAGCCCATAAGTCTACTCGGCCACAATCCGAATACAGCTCGGATCACATCCGACCAGTGTCCTCGGATCCGACCTCGTAGGTTCCTTCCCTTAAGCGTGCGACCCCTTAGGTTCAAGCCGGCTTGGTCGCAGTTCGGATCACCTCTGAACTGCATGGTTGGTAGCGGCCTCTAGCAAGGCATGCTGAACCCCAAGCAGACTATGAAGCTGGTTAGCGAACCTGTACATCACACTTCCATTCCTTTTTCCACACGATATATGTTGTCGAGCTCAAGGTGAGTCTGTCATCCTTGTGCTAGCCCGACCTCTTTCTCGTTCCAGTGATGTCGACCACAAACCGGATTATCTCATAATCCATGTCGCATGGCCATGCTTATCCTGATCGGATCACATAAGGGGCCCAAAGCATATCTCTCCTAATCGGAGGGGCAAATCCCATCTTGCTCGACCATGTCTCGCAGCATGGGTCTGGACAAGCCCGAAACCTACCTTTGTAACTACCCAATCACGGAGTAGCGTTTGGTCGGCCCAAAGCAGATCTGTCACCATCCCGAGTACATGCATCAGCTCAGGTCCTAGGACATAGAATGTATGTCGTACTAGAGACTCACAGATGACATATCGCTGCATCTCATAGTTGGGTCTGTCCGACTCGGACCTTATCTCGACTCGGATCCGACTACGTCGAATCCGACCAGAACCTTCCAAGCCCATATTATCCGGTTAGCATCCAATGCTCCATGGCTAGTGAGACCAAGCCATCGACCGTGTCATATGCTAGTCTATTCAGCTGCGTGTCCACACAGCCCTTTCGACTAGGGACCTTTTAGGACATTCATCATACAATGCATGGTTCCACAAACAAGTCACATACTTGCTGATACACATCATTGATAATGTCCAAGGACTATCTTTATTCATAAACACATAGGAAATATCATCATACATGATTGCCTCTAGGGCATATCTCCAACAGTCTCCCACTTGCACTAGAGTCAATCAAATAGACATCGAATGCCCATGGCTCTAACGTGCCCCTCATGCTTGGGTTGTGGAAGCGGCTTAGTCAACGGATCTGCAACATTTGCATCTGCGTGAATTTTGCATAACTCTACATCACCATTCTTTACGATCTTTCGTATCAGGTGATATTTCCGATCTATATGTCTGACCTTGTGGTGATTCCTCTGCTCCTTGGCTTGTGCGATGGCACCAGAATTATCACAATAAAGGTCCAACAGTTTTACCGAGGCTGGGAAAATACCAAGATCATCCAAAAAGTTCCGGATCCAAACACCTTCTTTCGCAGCTTCACAAGCCGCAATGTATTCGGCTTCTGTGGTAGAATCGGCCATTGTATCTTGCTTGGAACTCATCCAGCTCACTGCTCCTCCGTTCATGACGTACACGAATCCGAACTGTGATCGACAATCATCTCTATCGGTTTGGAAACTAGCATCGGCGTAACCCCTTACGACGAGCTCTTCCTCACCTCCATAAACTAGGAACATCTCTTTAGTCCTTTTCAGGTACTTCAAAATATTATTTACTGCTGCCCAGTGACTCTCACCTGGGTTGGCTTGGTATCTGCTTGTTAGGCTTATTGCAAAAGCAACATCTGGCCTTGTACATATCATGGCATACATGATGGATCCGATTGCCGAGGCATACGGAATCCTACTCATCCTGCTTCGCTCATCAGATGTCGAAGGACTCTGAGTCTCGCTTAGCCTTATACCATGTGAGAGTGGCAAGAACCCTTTCTTCGCCTCACTCATGTTGAACCGCTTCAACACTTTATCTATGTGCGTGCTCTGGCTTAAGCCGAGCAGCCTCCTCGATCTATCTCTATAGATCTTAATGCCTAAAATGTACATTGCCTCACCAAGGTCCTTCATCGAAAACTTGCCATTCAATGACTCCTTGACCAAGTTCCACATTGAAACATCATTTCCGATCAGTAGTATGTCATCCACATACAAGATCAAAAACACTATCGAGCTCCCACTTAACTTCTTGTATAAACAAGCGTCCTCTTCGCTTTTGATGAAACCGAGACCAGTGACGACCTCATCAAAACGAATATTCCAGCTCTGAGATGCTTGCCTCAACCCATAAATGGATCTCTTGAGCTTGCATACCTTACTAGCGCTAGTCGGATCGACAAAACCCTCGGGCTGTATCATATACACGTCCTCGGTTAAATTTCCATGGAGGAAAGCCGCCTTGACATCCATCTGCCATATCTCGTAATCGAAATATGCAGCTATAGCTAGTACGATCCTCACCGACTTCAGCATCGCTACCGGCGAGTAAGTCTCGTCGTAGTCAATTCCTTGAACTTGTCCATAACCCTTAGCGACAAGCCGAGCTTTGTGGATCTGAACATTTCCATCCACATCGGTTTTCTTCTTAAAGACCCATTTGCAACCAATGGCCGTCACGCCAGGCGGCGGATCAACCAAGTCCCAGACTTGATTCTCATCCATGGACTTTAACTCGGATCTCATGGCCTCCAGCCATGCCTCGGAATCTGGGCTCACCATCGCTTCCACATACGTGGCCAGCTCGTCGCTTTCTAGCAACAATACATCACGCACTCTGCGCAATCTTTCCAACCTCCGTGGTTCTGGTGCCGCTTCCACTACGGGTTCCCTGACTGACTTCGGTATGATCTCATCACCAGCCGAGCCGTCCCCGAGTGGTCCTCGAATTTCTTCGAGTCGGACCGTCCTCCCACTGGCCTCCCGACTGAAAAACTCTTTCTCAAGGAAAACCCCGTTCCGAGCAACAAACAATTTGTTCTCTTCCCGGTTGTAGAAGCTATATCCCAAGGTTTCCCTCGGATATCCCACGAATATGCATTTATCCTACTTGGGTGTAAGCTTGTCTGACATAAGTCGCTTGACAAATGCTTCACAACCCCAAATCTTTAGAAAAGACAAACTGGGACTCTTCCCGGTCCACATCTCATGTGGTGTCTTGTCTACGGATTTTGATGGTACCCTGTTAAGTGTGAAAGCTGCAGTTTCTAGAGCGTATCCCCAAAATGACAAGGGTAAATCCGATTTGCTCATCATTGACCGAACCATGTCCAACAAGGTCCTATTCCTCCGTTCTGACACGCCATTTCTCTGTGGCGTACCCGGAGGTGTGAGCTGAGGTACTATACCTCGGCTTTTCAGATGATCATCAAACTCCTGGCTCATGTACTCACCTCCACTCATCATTGACCGAACCATGTCCAACAAGGTCCTATTCCTCTGTTCCGACACGCCATTTCTCTGTGGCGTACCCGGAGGTGTGAGCTGAGGTACTATACCTCGGCTTTTCAGATGATCATCAAACTCCTGGCTCATGTACTCACCTCCACGATCAGATCGTAGAAGCTTTATAGTCTTGCCGAGCTGATTCTCAACCTCGTTCTGAAACTCCTTGAATTTTTCAAAAGTTTCCGACTTGTGCCTCATCAAATAGATATATCCAAATCTACTCAAGTCGTCGGTGAAAGTCACGAAGTACTGATAGACACCTCTGGCAGTTGTGCTCATTGGACCACACACATCACTATGTATAAGTTCTAACAGCTCGGACGCCCTCTCGCAACTCTTTACGAAAGGAGACTTAGTCATCTTGCCGAGCAAGCATGTCTCGAACGACTCAAAGTCGGACAAAGTTAGGAGCCCATCATCATGGAGCTTCTTCATGCGTTTCAGACTAATGTGTCCAAGCCGGCAATGCCAGAAGTATGTCAGATTTATCTCATTAGGCTTATGCCTCTTGACATTCACGTTATAGACCGGTTCCTGTTCTAGATTCAATATAAATAGCCCATCAACAATGGGTGCATAGCCGTGGAACATACCATTCAAATAAAACGAACAACCATTGTCCTTTAAATTGAATTCATAACCCTGACTCATCAAGCATGAGGCAGAAATAATGTTCCGACTAAGTGCAGGAATGTAATAACAATTATTCAATTCCAAAATAAATCCAGAAGGAAGCTGGAGCTGCATCATGCCGACCTCCAACGCAGCAACTCCTGCTTTTGTTGCCGACCCTGATGTCAATCTCCCCTTGTGCCACACGCCTAGTTCTTACCAGCCCCTGCATCGAGTTGCAAATATGAACAACCGATCCGGTATCAAATACCCAAGAGCTACTAGGTATGTCAGTAAGGTAAATGTCTATAACATATGCAACAAGTGTACCTTTGCCTAAAGAAGCATTTCCGGCCTTCTTGCCATGCTCTGCAAGCCACTTGCTACAGTTCCTCTTCCAATGACCAGTTTCCTTGCAATGGTAGCAAATAGTCTTTGAGTCCGGTCCAGACTTTGACGCAGCGGCGGAGGTTACTGTCTCCGTGCCCTTTGCCTTAGCCTTTTTCTTAGACCAACTCTTCTTGAACTTAGCCGATTTCTGCACCATCAACACTTGGTGCGTGCCTTTCTTAATATCCTGCTCTGCCACCTTAAGCATCCCATTCAATTCAGTGAGCTTCTTATCCATGCCATGCATATGATAGTTCGAGATGAACGTCCCATAGTTGGGCGGAAGAGATCCCAGAACTGCATCAGTAGCCAGCTCATCCAAGAGCGGGAAGCCCAACCTATCCAAAGCTTGCACATATCTGATCATCTTGATCACATGTGGGCTCAGTGGATCACCTTCCTTCATCTTGCAATCCATCACGGATCGCCAGACGTTGAACCTTTCGGTCCTAGCCTGTGTCTGAAACATGCTCTTGAGACTCTCGATCATATCGTAAGCCTCAACATTTTCGAAATGCTGTTGCAAATCAGGCTCCATACAAGCCAGCATCAGACAGCTGATCTCCGTTGATTCATCAACGAGTTTCTGGTAGGCATTCTTAGCTGTGGCACTAGCATTATCGGTAGGTTCCTCTGGAAGTGGATCCTCTAGAACATGTTCCTTTTTATCATGCTTGAGAACAATTCTCAGATTTCTATACCGGGTGGTAAAGTTTGTTCCATTCAGTTTATCCTTTTCCAGAATTGATTTCAATGCAAAGTTGGGTTGAGTAGGTGGTGCCATTGATCTACAACAGAAAATATGCAATCACTAAGCAATGTGTTTATGTAGAGTAATTCTAGCCTTAAACATAAATACTCCCACTGAAGTCAGCATCCCTCCGCAAACTCTCAGTGATTCAGGATCCGACTAGCACATGTGACTAGTGAGCTTTAGCATCACTGCTAGACAACATGCCTATCCGGTAAGCAACTCCTTGCTAATCGTATATCTATACGACTCCTGTCGGTCGGGAAGCTATCTCATACCCCGGCTCCCAACCTTGTTTGCCACAAGGCCCAAAACCGTTTTGCTAGCCTTGTCAAGTTAACCTGATGCAGTGCTGTTGGGGATCGTAGCAGAAATTAAAAAACTTCTACGCATCACCAAGATCAATCTATGGAGTCATCTAGCAACGAGAGAGAGAGGAGTGCATCTACATACCCTTGTAGATCGCGAGCGGAAGCGTTCAAGAGAACGGGGTTGATGGAGTCGTACTCGTCGTGATCCAAATCACCGATGATCCTAGCGCCGAACGGACGGCACCTCCGCGTTCAACACACGTACGGAGCGGAGACGTCTCCTCCTTCTTGATCCAGCAAGGGGGGAGGATAATTTGATGGAGATCCAGCAGCACGACGGTGTGGTGGTGGAAGCAGCGGGATTCCAGCAGGGCTTCGCCAAGCGCTACTAGAGGAGGAAGAGGTGTCACGGGAGGGAGAGGGAGGCGCCAGGGCTTAGGGTGCGGCTGCCCTCCCTCCCCTCCACTATATATAGGGGCTAGGGGGGCACATGCCCCCTTTGGAGATCCCATCTAGAGGGGGGGCGGCCCCTCGGGGGGCAACGGCCCCCTTAGGGTTTCCAACCAGGGGGGCGCATGCCCCCTCGGGGGGCAACGTCCCCCTTGGGTAGGGCGCACCAGCCCACCAGGGGCTGGTTCCCACGCCACTTCAGCCCATGGGGCCCTCCAGGATAGGTGGCCCCACCCGGTGGACCCCCGGGACCATTCCGGTGGTCCTGGTACAATACCGGTGACCCCCGAAACTCTCCTGGTGGCCGAAACTGGACTTCCTATATATAAATCTTTACCTCCGGACCATTCCGGAACTCCTCGTGACGTCCGGGATCTCATCCGGGACTCCGAACAACTTTCGGTTAACCGCATACTAATATCTCTACAACTCTAGCGTCACCGAACCTTAAGTGTGTAGACCCTACGGGTTCGGGAGACACGTAGACATGACCGAGACAACTCTCCGGTCAATAACCAACAGCGGGATCTAGATACCCATGTTGGCTCCCACATGCTCCATGATAATCTCATCGGATGAACCACGATGTCGAGGATTCAAGCAATCCCGTATACAATTCCCTTTGTCAATCGGTACGTTACTTGCCCGAGATTCGATCGTCGGTATCCCAATACCTCGTTCAATCTCGTTACCGGCAAGTCACTTTACTCGTTCCGTAATGCATGATCCCGTGACTAACTACTTAGTCACATTGAGCTCATTATGATGATGCAATACTGAGTGGGCCCAGAGATACCTCTCCGTCATACGGAGTGACAAATCCCAGTCTCGATCCGTGCCAACCCAACAGACACTTTCGGAGATACCTGTAGTGCACCTTTATAGCCACCCAGTTACGTTGTGACGTTTGGTACACCCAAAGCATTCCTACGGTATCTGGGAGTTGCACGATCTCATGGTCTAAGGAAATGATACTTGACATTAGAAAAGCTTTAGCAGACGAACTACACGATCTTGTGCTATGCTTAGGATTGGGTCTTGTCCATCACATTATTCTCCTAATGATGTGATCCCGTTATCAATGACATCCAATGTCCATGGTCAGGAAACTGTAACCATCTATTGATCAACGAGCTAGTCAACTAGAGGCTCACTAGGGACATGTTATGGTCTATGTGTTCACACATGTATTACGATTTCCGGATAACACAATTATAGCATGAACAATAGACAATTATCATGAACAAGGAAATATAATAATAACCATTTTATTATTGCCTCTAGGGCATATTTCCAATGGTCTCCCACTTGCACTAGAGTCAATAATCTAGTTACATTGTGATGAATCGTACACCCATAGAGTTCTGGTGTTGATCATGTTTCGCCCGTGGAAGAGGTTTAGTCAACGGATCTGCGACATTCAAATCCGTATGCACTTTACAAATATCTATGTCTCCATTGTGAACATTTTCACGAATGGAGTTGAAGCGACGCTTGATGTGCCTGGTCTTCTTGTGAAACCTGGGCTCCTTGGCAAGGGCAATAGCTCCAGTGTTGTCATAGAAGAGAGTTATCGGCCCCGATGCATTGGGAATAACTCCTAGGTCGGCAATGAACTCCTTCATCCAGATTGCTTCATGTGCTGCCTTCGAGGCTGCCATGTACTCTGCTTCACATGTAGATCCCGCCACGACGCTTTGCTTGCAACTGCACCAGCTGACTGCCCCACCATTCAAAATATACACGTATCCGGTTTGTGACTTAGAGTCATCCAGATCTGTGTCGAAGCTAGCATCAACGTAACCCTTTACGACGAGCTCTTCGTCACCTCCATAAACGAGAAACATATCCTTAGTCCTTTTCAGGTACTTCAGGATGTTCTTGACCGCTGTCCAGTGTTCCATGCCGGGATTACTTTGGTACCTTCCTACCAAACTTACGTCAAGGTTTACATCAGGTCTGGTACACAGCATGGCATACATAATAGACCCTATGGCCGAGGCATAGGGGATGATACTCATCTTTTCTCTATCTTCTGCCGTGGTCGGGCATTGAGCTGTGCTCAATCTCACACCTTGCAATACAGGCAAGAACCCCTTCTTGGACTGATCCATATTGAACTTCTTCAATATCTTATCAAGGTATGTGCTTTGTGAAAGACCTATGAGGTGTCTCGATCTATCTCTATAGATCTTGATGCCTAATATGTAAGCAGCTTCTCCAAGGTCCTTCATTGAAAAACACTTATTCAAGTAGGCCTTTATGCTTTCCAAGAATTCTATATCATTTCCCAACAATAGTATGTCATCAACATATAATATGAGAAATGCTACGGAGCTCCCACTCACTTTCTTGTAAACACAGGCTTCTCCATAAGTCTGTGTAAACCCAAACGCTTTGATCATCTCATCAAAGCGAATGTTCCAGCTCCGAGATGCCTGCACCAGCCCATAGATTGAGCGCTGGAGCTTGCATACCTTGTCAGCATTCTTAGGATCGACAAAACCTTCCGGCTGCATCATATACAATTCTTATTTAAGGAAGCCGTTAAGGAATGCCGTTTTGACGTCCATTTGCCATATTTCATAATCGTAGAATGCGGCAATTGCTAACATGATTCGGGCGGACTTCAGCTTCGCAACGGGTGAGAAGGTCTCATCGAAGTCAACTCCTTGAACTTGTCGATAACCCTTAGCGACAAGTCGAGCTTTATAGATGGTAACATTTCCATCTGCGTTCGTCTTCTTCTTAAAGATCCATTTATTTTCTATCGCTCGCTGATCATCGGGCAAGTCTGTCAAAGTCCATACTTTGTTTTCATACATGGATCCTATCTCGGATTGCATGGCTTCAAGCCATTTGCTGGAATCTGGGCCCGCCATTGCTTCTTCATAGTTCGAAGGTTCACCGTTGTCCAACAACATGATTTCCAGGACAGGGTTGCCGTACCACTCTGGTGTGGAACGTGTCCTTGTGGACCTACGAAGTTCAGTGGTAACTTGATCATGATCGTCATCATTAACTTCCTCTCTAGTCGGTGCAGGCACCACAAAAACATTTTCTTGTGCCGCGCTACTTTCTGGTTCGAGAGGGGTCATCTCATCAAGTTCCACTTTCCTCCCACTTACTTCTTTTGAGAGAAACTCTTTCTCCAGAAAGGACCCATTCTTGGCAACGAAGATCTTGCCTTCGGATCTGAGGTAGAAGGTATACCCAATGGTTTCCTTAGGGTATCCTATGAAGACGCATTTTTCCGACTTGGGTTCGAGCTTTTCAGGTTGAAGTTTATTGACATAAGCATCGCATCCCCAAACTTTAAGAAACGACAGCTTAGGTTTCTTTCCAAACCATAATTCATACGGTGTCGTCTCAACGGATTTCGACGGAGCCCTATTTAAAGTGAATGCGGCAGTCTCTAAAGCATAACCCCAGAATGATAGCGGTAGATCGGTAAGAGACATCATAGATCGCACCATATCCAATAGAGTGTGATTACAACGTTCGGACACACCATTACGCTGAGGTGTTCCAGGCGGCGTGAGTTGTGAAACAATTCCACATTTCCTTAAGTGTGTGCCAAATTCGTGACTCAAATATTCCCCTCCACGATCTGATCGTAAGAACTTTATTTTCCTGTCACGTTGATTCTTAACCTCACTCTAAAATTCCTTGAACTTTTCAAAGGTCTCAGACTTGTGTTTCATTAAGTAGACATACCCATATCTACTTAAGTCATCAGTGAGGGTGAGAACATAACGATAGCCACCGCGAGCCTCAAAGCTCATTGGACCGCACACATCAGTATGTATGATTTCTAATAAGATGGTTGCTCGCTCCATTGTTTCGGAGAACGGAGTCTTGGTCATTTTGCCCATGAGGCATGGTTCGCACGTGTCAAATGATTCATAATCAAGAGACTCCAAAAGTCCATCTGCATGGAGTTTCTTCATGCGTTTGACACCAATGTGACCAAGGCGGCAGTGCCACAAGTATGTGGGACTATCATTACCAACCTTACATTTCTTGGCATTCACACTATGAATATGTGTAACATCACGTTCGAGATTCATTAAGAATAAACCATTGACCAGCGGGGCATGACCATAAAACATATCTCTCATATAAATAGAACAACCATTATTCTCGGATTTAAATGAGTAGCCATCTCGCATCAAACGAGATCCAGATACAATGTTCATGCTCAAAGGTGGCACTAAATAACAATTATTGAGGTTTAAAACTAATCGCGTAGGTAAATGTAGAGGTAGCGTGCCGACGGCGATCACATCGACCTTGGAACCATTCCCGACGCGCATCGTCACCTCGTCCTTCGCCAGTCTTCGCTTATTCCGCAGCTCCTGCTTTGAGTTACAAATATGAGCAACCGCCCCGGTATCAAATACCCTGGAGCTACTACCAGCGCTGGTTAGGTACACATCAATAACATGTATATCACATATACCTTTGGTATTGCCGGCCTTCTTATCCGCTAAGTACTTGGGGCAGTTCCGCTTCCAGTGACCGTTTCCCTTGCAATAAACGCACTCAGTCTCAGGCTTGGGTCCATTCTTTGTCTTCTTCCCGGCAGCTTGCTTACCGGGCGCGGCAACTCCCTTGCCGTCTTTCTTGAAGTTCTTCTTACCATTGCCTTTCTTGAACTTAGTGGTTTTATTCACCATCAACACTTGATGTTCCTTTTTGATCTCCACCTCCGCTGATTTCAGCATTGAATATACCTCAGGAATGGTCTTTTCCATCCCCTGCATATTGAAGTTCATCACAAAGCTCATGTAGCTAGGTGGAAGCGACTGAAGGATTCTGTCAACGACCGCGTCATCCGGGAGATTAACTCCCAGCTGAGACAAGCGGTTGTGCAACCCAGACATTTTGAGTATGTGTTCGCTGACGGAACTATTCTCCTCCATCTTACAACTGTAGAACTTGTCGGAGACTTCATATCTCTCGACCCGGGCATGAGCTTGGAAAACCATTTTCAACTCTTGGAACATCTCATATGCTCCGTGCTGCTCGAAACGCTTTTGGAGCCCCGGTTCTAAGCTGTAAAGCATGCCGCACTGAACCAGGGAGTAATCATCAACACGTGTTTGCCAGGCGTTCATAACGTCTTGGTTTGCTGGGACGGGTGCTTCACCTAGCGCTGCTTCAACGACATATGCTTTCTTGGCAGCTACGAGGATAATCCTCAAGTTCCGGACCCAGTCCGTATAGTTGCTACCATCGTCTTTCAGCTTGGTTTTCTCTAGGAACGCGTTGAAGTTGAGGTTGACATTAGCGTGGGCCATTTGATCTACAAGACATATTGTAAAGATTTTAGACTAAGTTCATGATAATTAAGTTCATCTCATCAAATTATTAATGAAATCACACTCAGACATACATCCCTCTAGTCATCTAAGTGATACATGATCCGAGTCAACTAGGCCGTGTCCGATCATCACGTGAGACGGACTAGTCATCATCGGTGAACATCTTCATGTTGATCGTATCTACTATACGACTCATGTTCGACCTTTCGGTCTCTTGTGTTCCGAGGCCATGTCTGTAAATGCTAGGCTTGTCAAGTCAACCTAAGTGTATTGCGTGTGTAAATCTGGCTTACACCCGTTGTATGCGAACGTTAGAACCTATCACACCCGATCATCACGTGGTGCTTCGGAACAACGAACCTTCGCAACGGTGCACAGTTAGGGGGAACACTTTCTTGAAATTTTAGCGAGGGATCATCTTATTTATGCTACCGTCGTTCTAAGCAAATAAGATGTAAAACATGATAAACATCACATGCAATCAAATAGTGACATGATATGGCCAATATCATTTTGCTCCTTTTGATCTCCATCTTCGGGGCGCCATGTTCATCATTGTCACCGGCATGACACCATGATCTCCATCATCGTGTCTTCATGAAGTTGTCTCGCCAACTATTACTTCTACTACTATGGCTAACGGTTAGCAATAAAGTAAAGTAATTACATGACGTCTCAGTTGACACGCAGGTCATAAATAAATTAAGACAACTCCTATGGCTCCTGCCGGTTGTCATACTCATCGACATGCAAGTCGTGATTCCTATTACAAGAACATGATAAATCTCATACATCACATATATCATTCATCACATTCTTCTGGCCATATCACATCACATGACACGTGCTGCAAAAACAAGTTAGACGTCCTCTAATTGTTGTTGCAATTTTTTACGTGGCTGCTATAGGTTTCTAGCAAGAATGTTTCTTACCTACGCCAAAACCACAACGTGATATGCCAATTTCTATTTACCCTTCATAAGGACCCTTTTCATCGAATCCGATCCGACTAAAGTGGGAGAGACAGACACCCGCTAGCCACCTTATGCAACTAGTGCATGTCAGTCGGTGGAACCTGTCTCACGTAAGCGTACGTGTAAGGTCGGTCCGGGCTGCTTCATCCCACGATGCCGCCGAATCAGGATAAGACTAGTAACGGCAAGTAAATTGACAAAATCGACGCCCACAACAACTTGTGTTCTACTCGTGCATAGAAACTACGCATAGACCTAGCTCATGATGCCACGGTTGGGGATCGTAGCAGAAATTAAAAAAATTCTACGCATCACCAAGGTCAATCTATGGAGTCATCTAGCAACGAGAGCGAGAGGAGTGCATCTACATACCCTTGTAGATCGCGAGCGGAAGCGTTCAAGAGAACGGGGTTTATGGATTCGTACTCGTCGTGATCCAAATCACCGATGATCCTAGCGCCGAACGGACGGCACCTCCGCGTTCAACACACGTACGGAGCGGAGACGTCTCCTCCTTCTTGATCCAGCAAGGGGGAAGGAGAAGTTGATGGAGATCCAGCAGCACGACGGTGTGGTGGTGGAAGCAGCGGGATTCCAGCAGGGCTTCGCCAAGCGCTACTGGAGGAGGAAGAGGTGTCACGGGAGGGAGAGGGAGGCGCCAAGGCTTAGGGTGCGGCTGCCCTCCCTCCCCTCCACTATATATAGGGGCTAGGGGGCGCATGCCCCCCTTGGAGATCCCATCTAGAGGGGGGGCGGCCCCTCGGGGGGCAACGGCCCCCTTAGGGTTTCCAACCAGGGGGCGCATGCCCCCTCGGGGGAGGGGGGCAACGGCCCCCTAGGGTTTCCAACCCTAGGCGCCTTGGGCCCTTGGGTGGGGCGCACCAGCCCACCAGGGGCTGGTTCCCACGCCACTTCAGCCCATGGGGCCCTCCGGATAGGTGACCTCACCCGGTGGACCCCCGGGACCCTTCCGGTGGTCCCGGTACAATACCGGTGACCCCCGAAACTCTCCGGGTGGCCGAAACTGGACTTCCTATATATAAATCTTTACCTCCGGACCATTCTGGAACTCCTCGTGACGTCCGGGATCTCATCTGGGACTCCGAACAACTTTCGGTTAACCGCATACTAATATCTCTACAACTCTATCGTCACCGAACCTTAAGTGTGTAGACCCTACGGGTTCGGGAGACACGTAGACATGACCGAGACAACTCTCCGATCAATAACCAACAGCGGGATCTGGATACCCATGTTGGATCCCACATGCTCCACGATAATCTCATCGGATGAACCACGATGTCGAGGATTCAAGCAATCCCGTATACAATTCCCTTTGTCAATCGGTACGTTACTTGCCCGAGATTCGATCGTCGGTATCCCAATACCTCGTTCAATCTCGTTACCGGCAAGTCACTTTACTCATTCCGTAATGCATGATCCCGTGACTAACTACTTAGTCACATTGAGCTCATTATGATGATGCAATACTGAGTGGGCCCAGAGATACCTCTCCGTCATACGGAGTGACAAATCCCAGTCTCGATCCGTGCCAACCCAACAGACACTTTCGGAGATACCTGTAGTGCACCTTTATAGCCACCCAGTTACGTTGTGACGTTTGGTACACCCAAAGCATTCCTACGGTATCCGGGAGTTGCACGATCTCATGGTCTAAGGAAATGATACTTGACATTAGAAAAGCTTTAGCAGACGAACTACACGATCTTGTGCTATGCTTAGGATTGGGTCTTGTCCATCACATCATTCTCCTAATGATGTGATCCCGTTATCAATGACATCCAATGTCCATGGTCAGGAAACCGTAACCATCTATTGATCAACGAGCTAGACAACTAGAGGCTCACTGGGGACATGTTATGGTCTATGTGTTCACACATGTATTACGATTCCTGGATAACACAATTATAGCATGAACAATAGACAATTATCATGAACAAGGAAATATAATAATAACCATTTTATTATTGCCTCTAGGGCATATTTCCAACAAGTGCATGTCCGTGTCCGACACGAACCCTTCAGTTCAAGGACACCCAGCAGCACCTCAATTTTATGAGCCCACTACTAGACGTACTTGACGTGCGAAGGTGCAACATCGGGGATGGCAATCCGCTTGATATTTATGAGGGATCTTTCTACCATTCTAACATGCATAGAAAACAAGAAGCATAACAATCACAAATAAACATATATTGTGAACTAGTATGGCTCCTTCATGGACGTTCTTCGAGGTCGGCTCCGACTCCGATGACCATCTAGGAACTCCATCTTGTTTGTCACGCCGGGACGCCAAGCCACCAACCTGATCTCTATCATCCAACTACTACAACTAGTAATGAATTTTACATAGAGTCACAAGTCGACATGCAGGTCGTTATACAATATAATGACAGCACTTTGGCTCCTGCCGGCTGACAAACATGACGCGCATGCCATGTATAAATTACACACATGCATCACATACACATGAGCCATACTATTCACGTCAAACCTGCAAAACAAAGTTATGCATAGAATCGTATTCTACCGGTTTGTGTGTCGGGTACGAAATACAAGGCGCTACGCACACGGCGGTCCCGCTCACGCCGAATTTTCCGATCTGATTGATCTCATCGATCATCGCGAATCTGATTCGGATTTATGTTTCACTGTTAACCCCGATGGTGGATAACCAACCGGTAGGGGTAGGTTGTGTCACGACCTCATCGATCCCGATTGACAGAAAACATAGCCTCATCGATCCCCATGTGCAGTTGATCTCATCAACCGTGCACACAGCCGATCTCATAAACGACGACAGATCTCATCTGCCGCCTCCACATATCTAATATGCGATCTGAATCCAAATCCTATAGCAGAGGCTCTGATACCACTGTTGGGTTCTACGGTAGGGTGCGTCGACTGCAAATTAAAATTTACCTACGCGTAGAACAACCAGGAACATGCTACGGGAGATGGATCACAGTTTGTTACCACTAGACGCGCAGTGTCGTGCAACGGAAGAAGAGTTGGGGCAGCGCGTCCGCGTGGTTCGTCTCCTCCTCGTCCGATCTCCCACGAACAGCCAGCCGTCGGATCCCTCGTACAGGTTCGCCAGAGAGGCGCAAGTGCACCACCTCTAACGGTATCCGCGCGTGTAGGAGGAACGTCGTGCGGCGGACTGCTAGGTCCGATCACACAATCAGTGGCGAGTGGAGGTGTCTATTCGCAACACATGCAAACCCTAGTGACAGCGCCGAAGCGATCAATCCCTGAGTGTGCGGCACCTCCACTTTATATAGGCGTCCGTCGCGGGCTCAACACTTGGGCCTCGCACGGACCCTAAAGCCCATAAGTCTCCTCGGCCACAATCCGAATACAGCTCGGATCATATCCGACCAGTGTCCTCGGATCCGACCTTGTAGGTTCCATCCCTTAAGCGCGCGACCCCTTAGGTTCAAGCCGGCTTGGTCGCAGTTCGGATCACCTCTGAACTGCATGGTTGGTAGTGGCCTCTAGCAAGGCATGCCGAACACCAAGCAGACTATGAAGCTGGTTAGCGAACCTGTACATCACACTTCCATTCCTTTTGCCACACGATATATGTTGTCGAGCTCAAGGCGAGTCTGTCATCCTTGTGCTAGCCCGACCTCTTTCTCGTTCCAGTGATGCCGACCACAAACCGGATTATCTCATAATCCATGTCGCATGGCCATGCTTATCCTGATCGGATCACACAAGGGGCCCAGAGCATATCTCTCCTGATCGGAGGGGCAAATCCCATCTTGCTCGACCATGTCTCGCAGCATGGGTCTGGACGAGCCCGAAACCTACCTTTGTAACTACCCAATCACGGAGTAGCGTTTGGTCGGCCCAAAGCAGGTCTGTCACCATCCCGAGTACATGCGTCAGGTCAGGTCCTAGGACATAGAACGTATGTTGTACTAGAGACTCACATATGACATATCGCTGCGTCTCATAGTTGGGTCTGTCCGACTCGGACCTTATCTCGACTCGGATCCGACTATGTCGAATCCGACCAGATCCTTCCATGTCCATATTATCCGGTTAGCATCCAATGCTCCATGGCTAGTGAGACCAATCCATCGACCGTGTCATATGCTAGTCTATTCGGCTGCGTGTCCACACAGCCCTTTCGACTAGGGACCTTTTAGAACATTCATCATACAATGCATGGTCCCACAAACAAGTCGTCATCTAGGAGCTACTAAGGTTGTGTATCAGCCTCAATAAGTTAGTGAAGGCCAAAGGTCACCTCAAGATCTACACTTGAGCTCAAACTATGTGGCCTAAGATAAAGTAGAAGTCTAGGTCTCTCCGACGGATGTAGAATCTTCCCAGGGATTCTTTGAGCATAACATCCTCATATGTGTGTTCTGTTTGGTTGTCGACATTTTTTGACTTTCTCTTACCTGTTGGTAACTACAACTTGTTAGGGCTTTCTTGATTCATAGGATTACAAAACACACATGAGTAGAAAAAGACAAATGATTGCAATGTCATGTCCTTTTGAATTCTGCATTATTTTGTTTGGTTTGTTGCATCACAGAAAAAATGATTATTTTTTAAAAGCCTGGATGGATGAAAAATCCCTATGGATCATAATACAACGGAACCATCATTAAATATATATATATATATATATATATATATATATATATATATATATATATATATATATATATATATATATATATATATAATTAAACCCCGCTGCTCAACCAACTAGCATAGAATATTTTTTGAAGAATTACAATCCTTCAAAATTTATATAAAAATCCTTTGAATCAAACATGCCCTTAATCTTGAGTATTTGCATTGCTAGTGCGGAACTGACATAGTTTCTCTTTGCTAGAAACATTAGCATAGTATTTTAGGGGGGCGTGTTACCATATTTTTCTTTGAGGAAAAATGTTAACATAGTAAGATTGATCCAACTTGAGGATCCATTGTTTTCTAACACAGTATAGACGCATGAGCTCATACATACACTACACTCACCCATAAACACATGCACGCACACCCTACCCCTATGAGCATCTCCGAAAGACTGAGCCGGTACATCATATTGAGATTGACGAAGTCGCCACATACACTTTCATAGCCGACGAAAACGTCACCTCCCACTAAACACACATCGTCGCAAGGCCTCAAAATAATCCAAATTTTTGTGAGCACCGGTGTCAAATCTTTCACTTGAACCCCGATGGGCTGGGGATACTACAGTTCTTCTAACGATCCAACCACATATTGGTTCGTTTGAGAATCCACTATTGATGATAGTTTTTTTAGGCAATTGGTCATAGCTTTGGTTTAAGGATTGCCGCTAATTCTAGTGTAAATGAGATCGTACCCCTTTGCTCGTGCGACCAAGGTCGCTCACAATTGGGTTTCTGTTGCCTCTCGCTAACGCATTCTTCGATCTACCTCGTCTCCTGTGATCCTGGAAACATGGACGCGCGATGGATCTCGGCTCTTTCCAACGGAAGAGCTCCACTTTTAGGTGTTTTTTGGTCTTGCTCAGAAAGGCGAGACCGTGGTGGCTCCCTGAAGATAGAATAAACTTCGTCCCGCCTAGCTCATGTCCCGGTGGTGCTTCTAGTGTTATCGGAGGACATGTGGAGGTGTGTCTCGAGCAGATTTCATAGGATTCGACCGGTATTTGTCTTTGGTATATCCGCTTGAATCCAGTCTGCGTTCGTGTATTTGTAGGTTGCCTTTCGGTCCGTGTTTCTCTTCATCGGCGACAATTGTTGTTCTAGTGCGCTGATCCCACGGGACCTTAGCACGACGACTTCTCAACTATTTACTACAACAAGATTTGAAAGGCTCCAGTGCGGGAAGGGCAATGACGGCGGCGTGCCTTCGACTCGTTTCAGTTCTTGTATTTTGTCGCTAGGTTGTCTACGAAACTGGATGCAATTTTTCACTTATGGTGTTCACAATTGATGAATAGATCAAAAAATTTTCCCGCAACAAATAAAATGAAAATATGTATATTTTTTTTGTAACAACATAGTTTTCTTTTGAGAAACTATAAAAACATAGTTTTTTTTGAGACAACTATAACAACATAGCTGTGCACACACGCAGAACAAAAAAATATAGCTGTGCACAGCCGGAGCCATTTCGGTGTGCCAAGGCCTAGCCCAGCCTATCGTAAGCACGGGCAAATCCAGATCCCCGCGAAAATCCTTGCACAACCCACCACGAAGCCTCCAAATTGTCAAAAAAAAACACGAAGCCTCCAAACCAAACCTTCCCGCGCGCATTCCGCTACCAAATTTCTGGTCGCCGCCTAAACCCACCACTGAACCGTGGGATCACGCATCCCCACACGGAATCCCCCACGCGGCGCGCCTAAATCCAGCCGTCCATCAAATCCAACGACCCCACATCCCGCCATCTCATCGATCCAGACCCCAACCCTCTCCACCAATCACGCCCCTCCCAGCACCCCTATATATTCCTACCGCCCCGTACCGGGAAACCCACAACCCCAATAAAAACCTCCAGTCCTCCCCGCGCGCCGCAAACTTCCTCAACCCGATCCCTCGTCGCCTCCACCTCCGCCGAAACCGCCATGGCGCCCAAGGCCGAGAAGAAGCCCGCCGCGGAGAAGAAGCCGGTGGAGACGGAGAAGAAGCCCAAGGCCGAGAAGCGCGTGCCCGGCAAGGACGGCGGCGCCGACAAGAAGAAGAAGAAGGCCAAGAAGAGCGTCGAGACGTACAAGATCTACATCTTCAAGGTGCTCAAGCAGGTGCACCCCGACATCGGCATCTCCTCCAAGGCCATGTCCATCATGAACTCCTTCATCAACGACATCTTCGAGAAGCTCGCCGGCGAGTCGGCCAAGCTCGCCCGCTACAACAAGAAGCCCACCATCACCTCCAGGGAGATCCAGACCGCCGTGCGTCTCGTCCTCCCCGGCGAGCTCGCCAAGCACGCCGTCTCCGAGGGCACCAAGGCCGTCACCAAGTTCACCTCCTCTTAGATTGCTGCCGTCCGTCCGAGTCTGTTTAGTATGGTCTGGTCTGAATTTGTTCCCGTGTCAACAACATATTACAGGGGGTTAGATTCCCCTATCGAACAGTGTAAAATGAGTCCGATTTGCTGAATCAAAGAATCGTCCAGTGGTTGTCTCAAACTTGTTTTGCTTCAGTCTTCTGATGATGGCAGTTTCTTCAACTCATTTGTTCGAGCAATTTTCTTGCCTGAGCTTTCTGCATCTCCCTGATCATCTCCATGAATGAATAAATTGTTGGGATAGGTCTTGATTATTTCTGCAGGTCAAGATTTTTATTTTATCAGATTTGTTGATTGGCTTGCAATGAAACATTGCCGCTGAAAATAAAATTCAGGAAAACTGTCGACGTAGGTCTTGATCCAATTCTATTGACATGATGTATATGCTTTTCTTTATTACATATAATTCTTTTGATTAGATGATTGGTTGCCAACTGAAGTTAGGATATGTACCGACTACTGATTGCTATTCCAATGGCAAGTTTTAATTTTATCAGATTTGTTAAGTTTTTACTGATTTTTGTTTCCAGGGCAACATTTCATTGTGAGCTTTTAGCACATTCTAAGAATGTTAGAAGTCCAGCCATATTCTAGTTAGTTTCAAATGTGCTTTGCTTCACTTCTGAAGATGTCAGCTGTTTGAATTTTAACTCTGCGATCTGCTTGAGATTTTTTTATTTGTTCTGAACTTTGTGCTTCTTCTTTTAGCGATTTCATTTAATTCTCCATTGACAGATGTCTTGGTTGAAATCCAGCGTCATGCTGTACATCCGTACTTTTTCTGTTGAATTCTTTTGATCAAATGTTTGGGTGCCAACTGATGACAGGAGATGTACAGAGCAAGGATGGAAAGTTTTTGTTTGACCAGATTGGGTAACTTTATACTGAATTTTGTTTTCAGGGGCAAGATCTCAGTGGGAGCTTTAACGCAGGTTACTCATTTTAAAATTCAGAAAGCCAGCCGTATTCTAGTCATTCTGCACACAATCCAACCCAGTGCTGAGATGTCTACTTCCAGAGGAACATGGATGATATTTTGATAGCCACAGTAGCTTAATGTGCTACTCTGCAATGAGTTTGATTTGAACGATTTTCTGTTTTTCTTATGCCCGTTAACACATTTGTTCTATAGTCCAACAGTTTGAGAAATAAAACCGTCGGTAGCTTGAAACCAATCAGCAACCTGTCAGTCTTGCCGTATTCTAGGAAGTTTCAGTTTTGAAGATATCAGTTGTTTGAATTCATCTCTGCTATCTGCTAGAGTAATTTCTGTTCAATTCTTGTGATGAGATGATTTGCTGCCAACTGAGGAAGGGAGGTGTATGGATGGAAATATTTTATTTGGGTATTGTTTACTTTTTACTGAATTTTATTTTCAGGGGCAAGATCCCATTGCAAGCTTCAACTCATTCTAAGAATTCAAAAGGCCAGCCGTATTTCTAGTTGTGTACACAATTGAACACAGTGCTGAAATGTCTAACTTCAAAGGAATATGGATAATAACTTGACCGGTCTATCTCCAGTAGCTTAATGTGCCACTCTGCAATGAGTTCGGTATAAACTATTTTCTTATCCACATTAACAAATGGCAGTTTGCTCACAGAATTTCTAGTTCTCTAGTCAGACATTCCTCAACAGCTTGAAATTATGTTTTTAAAATCTTCGGCAACTTGAAACCATCATCTGTCTGGAAGATGAGCCATCTGTGGTCATCTTCTGATCTGCAGGTGCTCTGCAGTTGCTGTTCGCTGTTGGTTTTATCAGGCCAAACTCCTATTCTCCTGATACCATCAAGTTAAAGTCCATCCATATCTATTTAACCTGAGGAGTGATGAACATGACTATGTGACTCTCGGCACTCGGTCTAGCTATCTTCTAAGGATTTCATCGGTCACCAAAGAAACACATAGTTACTGTCGAGTGCTCTTCCCTCAGCTTGCTTCAGTTCTGATGAGTGAAGCTGTCATTTGTTTGAATTTTAACTCTGCGATTTGCTCGAGCATCTTTTTGGTTCTGAACCTCGTGCTTGTGCATTTGAAGATTTCGTTGAATACACCGTTGACATAGGTCTTAATTTAACTCTAGCAACATGCTTTACGATGCTTGGTTTTCTGTTGAATTCCAGTTATTAGCAACATGCTGTACGATGCTTGGTTTTGAATTCTTTTGATGAGATGATTTGCTGCCAACTGAGGTCGGGAGGTGTACAGACTACAGATGGTGTTGTATGGATGGAAATATTTTATTTGAGCAGATTTGGTTACTTTTTACTGAAGTTTATTCTCAGGGGCAAGATGTCATTGCAAGCTTCAACTCATTCTAAGAATTCCGGTGCAACATTGCAACAGGGATGCGAACACGGTGGCGCACACATTAGCTAGATATGCTTTTACTTCTAACTAGATGATGCCCCGCACGTTGTTGCGGGAATATTTTGAATTATATTTCAAAGATATTGATTTTATGAAAATAAGAATATTCGAAGAAATAATATGGGAGCTAAAACTAAAAATACGTATGGTTCATTATTTTGATTATTGTATTTTTGTAAAGTATTTATTAAATATATCATGCATGTTTGCATGTTGAGGTGAACCTTTTCCTATGACTGATTGAATATTGAGGTGGGCCTTTTCTAATGCATGTTGCCTGATGATGTGTCATGCTTGCATGTTAAGAGAAATAGATTAGTGGGGGCTAGCTATTTAGATATAGAAGATTCTTTTGTGTTTTGGGAGGGTAATCCCCCTAGCTTTATTGTCCTGGCTGTAATTGTTAGGAAATATGCAACTTGTATTCCCATGAGGCCATAGGCCGATATATGTACATGTACAGGTGTGGAACATATGCAGGAAACCCCTTATACAACGGGATAAATACAAAGGGGTACATGACTTATATTATAACTCTAACACCCCCCCTCAAACTCATGGTGGATGAACAACACTGAGTTTTGAGAGATAAAAGCCATGTTGTGCTCTAGTCTGGGCCTTCGTCAGGAAATCCGCCAACTGTAACTCGGAAGGCACATACTGAAGAGCAATAACCTGATCCTGCACACCAGCGCGCACATAGAAAGCATCAATACCAATATGCTTGGTGAGCTCATGCTTCACAGGATCGCGCGCAATGCTAATAGCACCTGTACTGTCAGATAAGAGCAGAGTCGGTGTAGTGACAGAAACACCAAAATCCTGAAGTAACCACCGTAACCAAGTCACCTCTGCCGTCAAAAGAGCCATGGCTCGCAACTCAGCCTCAGCACTCGAACAGGAAACTGCAATCTGTTTCTTCGTCTTCCAGGCAATGAGAGAACCGCCAAGAAAAACACAGTAAGCAGAAAGTGAACGGCGATCAGAAGGATCACTAGCCCACGTAGCATCCGAATAGGCCTGAAGCTGTAAAGAACTGGAGCTAGGAAAGAATAGACGGTGAGAGATCGTGCCCCGAAGATATCGGAGAACACGAAGGAGATGACTATAGTGAACCGATGTGGGAGCAGAGACAAACTGACTCAGAATATGAACCGGATAAGAGATGTCCGGACGAGTGACAGCTAGATAGACAAGACTGCCAACGAGATGACGATAACGCGTCGGGTCAGGGAGAGGATCACCATCAGTAGCACGGAGGTGAACATTGAGCTCCATAGGAGTCTCAACAATGCGCTTGTCAGTAAGAGCAGCACGAGCAAGAAGATCCTGGATATACTTTTCCTGAGATATAAAAAAGCTATCAGAGGTAGAAGAGACTTCAATCCCAAGAAAGTAGCGAAGAGGTCCAAGATCAGACATAAGAAACTGCTCACTAAGACGGGCCTTTACAAAGGCAATATACTCGGGGTCATCCCCAGTGATGATCATGTCATCAACATAGAGAAGAAGAAGAGTCCGACCACGAGGAGAAAGGTGAATAAACAATGCTGGATCATGAGCACTTGCTGAAAAACCAGTAGTAGTGACCACAGAGGCAAAACGCTCAAACCAGGCGCGAGGGGCTTGCTTAAGGCCATAGAGAGAGCGACGAAGACGACATACCATGCCATCAGGAACAGAATACCCAGGTGGTGGCTGCATGTACACCTCCTCACGCAGCTCACCATTAAGAAAGGCATTCTTAACATCAAGCTGAGATATAGACCAATGGCGTGCAGAGGCAACGGCAAGAAGTGTACGAACAGTGGTCATATGGGCCACAGGAGCAAAAGTCTCGTCATAATCACGACCATGCTCCTGCTGAAAACCACGAGCCACAAGACGAGCTTTGTGACGCTCAAGAGAACCATCGGAGCGAGTCTTAACCTTGTAGACCCACTTACAAGTGATGGGACGGACTCCGGGAGGAAGAGAAACAAGATCCCAGGTACCAGTGCGTTCAAGAGCAGCAATCTCCTTTGCCATCGCAAACTGCCATTCAGGATGAACAACAGCCTGACGGTAAGAAGTCGGCTCAAGAACAGCAGCACCAGCGGTGGGAAATCCAAAGCGATCAACAGGCGGACGAGGACGAGAACGCAAGCCATATGTAGGCTGAGAGGAAGAGGACGACTCATCCAATGAAGCATCCACAGGTCGTGAACGACGAGTGTAATGCTGAGGAAAAGATGGAACAATAGAAGGAGGAATCGCCAAGGTAGAATCGGGGGGTGGCGACGAAGAAGTCACCGGAGATGAACGTGTAGAATCCGGTGACATGCTAGGCGAGGAGACCGGAGAAGATGGTGGCTGCAAATCGACTAGAGGTGGAGAAGCAGAGGGAGTGGAACGAATAGGCACAGGCGCGACGGGGGTGATAGGTGAGTCAGGAAAAGTGAGGAAAGAGATATCCTCCACTGAAAAAATCGAGGAAGATGGGCATGGGTAGAAAGGACGAGACTCATCAAAAGTCACGTCTCGAGAGATACGCATCCGACGACCGATAGGATCCCAACAACGATAGCCCTTATGCTCATCACTGTAGCCTAAGAAGACACACTCAACAGACTGAGCGGTCAGTTTGGTGCGTTCGTGAGGGGCAAGAAGAACATAGCAAACACAACCAAACAAGCGAAGCATCGAATAATCGGGAGAACGATCAAAAAGACGCTCAAGAGGAACACCACCCTGCAAAGCAGCGGACGGCTGAAGGTTGATGAGATAGGCGGAATTGGAGATAGCCTCGGCCCAAAAATGAGGCGGAAGAGAGGCGGCGATCATCATTGCACGAGCCGTCTCAAGAAGGTGACGATGCTTGCGCTCAGACACGCCATTCTGAGCATGAGCACCAGGACAAGAGAACTGGGCAAGAGTACCCTGCTCAGCAAGGACTCCACGCAACATCTTGGAGATATACTCTCTAGCAGAGTCAGCACGGAAAACACGAATAGGAGTAGAGAACTGAGCGTGAACCATGGTAGCAAAACGCTTATAGATAGATAACACCTCACTACGAGAAGACATAAAATATATCCAGGTGTATCGAGAGAAATCATCTATAAAAATAATATAGTAGCGATGACCTCCTTTCGAGGCAAATGGAGCTGGACCCCAGACATCGGAGTGAACAAAGTCAAAAGGACGCTGAGACATAGTGTCGCTATGAGGATAAGGTAACTGGACCTGTTTACCAAGCCGACAACCCTGACAGTCTAAAGACACACCGCCGGAGACGGATCCAAGAAGATCACGTCGAACTAAGGATGAGAGACGAGAGCCACACAAGTGACCAAGGCGATGATGCCACTGCTGAAAAGAGCTGGTAGACAAGGCAATAGAGGGGGAAAGACTGGCGGCGGTGGCAGCGGAGGGAAGGTGAAGCCAGTCAAGCTCCCAGAGACCCTGAGAGTCACGGTGTCGGGGGCCAGCACCAAGGAGAGCACCAGTGTGACGGTCCAGAACAGAACAAGAGTCAAAGTCTAGAATCACCCGACAACCGGAGTCAACAATCTGACCACCAGAAAGGAGTTGCATGGTAAGTCGAGGAACATGAGCAACATCAGGAACATGAAAAGATGAGGTGCTAAGAATGCCTCGACCATTAACCGGGAGGGAGGTACCATCAGCAGTAAGAACATGAATAGGAGAATCAAGAGCACGAATAGAAGACAAGGTGGATGAATCATGAGTCATATGAAAAGATGCCCCAGTATCAAGAATCCATGGAGATGTACCTGACTGTGTTGAAGGTGGTCTCACAATGCCAGAGGAGTCAGTAACAGAACCAGCAGAACCCGTCGGTGAAGAACCAGAGCATGCAGCGAGCAAGCACCGAAGGCGCGTAATCTCCTGCTCAGTCAGGAGCTCAACTGAAGAGGTCGACGTAGAGGCACCCGGCAATGAAGAGCCGGAGGCGGTCAGCAGACCACGAAGTCCCACAATCTCCTGCTCGGTGAAGTACATAGCTGAAGTAGACGACGCAGTAGCACTGGGAGAGGAGCGGCCACCAGGCCCACCACCACTTGTGGAAGCCGCCAGAGGAGGCGACATAGCATAACCAACATCATCCGTAGACGCCGGTGAAGGAGACGAGGACACATGTAGACAAGCCCCAAGCGCCAAAGGAAGACGCGGGTCAATAGAGTCATATGCATCAACACATCCGATGGGGGCCGTGAGAGGAGCCGGTGTAGAACGATAATCACCGATGAAAGTCGCAGGAGGAGTCGATGTAGAGCGACAATCACCACGTGCGAGAGTCGCCACAGGGGACGATAGCACAGACGGACGAGCACCAAGCACTGAAGAAAGGCACATGTGCGAGACGGGGTCAGTATAGCAAACACTGAAAACACCGTCAGGAATCACCTCAGAGCAGGCGGGAGACACCATGTTCTTGTTTTTTTTTTACAGATCAACAGGCCGCAGCTACGAAAAGAATCCTGATGTAGCCCGTGGAGCGAATCAGGCGGCAGGAATTCGGTAGCTGACGGGAGTGCTCGAAACGGGAAACTCCTGGCAGGAGCAGCACGGCTTGGGACGGCTGGATCCGATAGGCAGGAGCAGCGACGAGAAGAAGAAGCGGCCAAAGGGGACGAGGCAATCCCGACTCAGACCACCGGGCAGTCGTGGACGGCTAGCAGCAGCAGTGGAGGAGCAGCAGAATACCATGTGCTGGGGATATGTGGCGGCAGATGAGGTGGAGCAGCAGCGGATGGAGTGGAGCAGCAGCAGCAGGCCACGTGCCTGGTGGATGCAGCAGCCCAGCAGGTTGGAAGGAAGAGCAGCAGCTTTGCAAGAGGCACCTGGGTGGGGAAGACAGCGACGGCCGGCCGGTGAGAGAAGGCAGCGGCGTGCGAGATGAGATTGGATCGGAAAGCACGAGTTGCGCGTGCGGAAAAAAACCCTAAGGCTCTAATACCATGTTAGGAAATATGCAACTTGTATTCCCATAAGGCCATAGACCGATATATATACATGTACAGGTGTGGAACATATGCAGGAAACCCCTTATACAACGGGATAAATACAAAGGGGTACATGACTTATATTATAACTCTAACAATAATGAACGATGTATCATTATTCAACTTGAAATAAAGTGCGCCATGATGGCTTCCCTAAAAAAAACACACCTCATTCTAAGAATTCAAAAGGCCAGCTGTCTTTCTAGTACTCCTAACTGTTTACACAATCGAACCCAGTGCCAAAATGTCTAACCCAGTAGCTTAATGTGCTACTCTGCAATGAGTCTGGTACGAACTATTTTCTTATCCACATTAATACATGGCAGTTTGCTCACAGAATTTCTTTCTCTAGTCGGACATTCCTCAACAGCTTGACAGTTATTTTAAAAAATATCTTCGGCAGCTTGAAACCAAATAGCACCCTGAAAGCCTTGAGCTACACATGCCTTCCAAGGTTCCATATTTGCAACACCATCCTCTGCTTGGAAGACGAGCCATCTTCTGATCTCCAGATACTCTGCAGTTGCTGTTCGCTGTTGGTCTTATCAGGCCAAGCTCCTATTCTCCTGCTACCGCACAAGTTAAAGTCTATCTGTATCTACCTAACCTGATGAGTGATGAACATGACTAATTGACTCTCGGCCAGTCGGTCTAGCTATCTTCTAAGTATTTCATCAGTCGCCAAAGAAACACATAGTTACTGTCGAGTGTCGAGTGCTGTTCCCTCAGCTCAGTCCTTTAGACCGTTTTGCACAATCATACTGCAAGGCAGTGTTCATCTTCACCAGTATCCAGGCAAACCTCAAGCATCTTGTAAATTTCATCACTCTGAGGATGTTTAGAGTCTCCATTGAAGAAGACATGGGCCTTGTCCTGGACCTCAATCCAGCTGCAGCCAGTGATCCTCTTGAGCCCCTTCTCCTTAATCTGTCTCCTGATCATTGACGCACTCTCCCAGCTTCCAACTGCAGAATAAACATTAGAGAGAAGGATGTATGAAGAAGTGTCGTCTGGATCAAGTGCATGAATACGGTTGGCGACGCTCTCAGCGAGGTCCTTGTTCCAGTGAATCAGGCACCCTCCTATCATTGACTTCCAGAACCCAAGGCCTGGCTCAAACGGAAGGTCCTCAAGAAACCTCTTGGCGTCATCGAATCGTTTGGCACGAGAGAGGAGGTCCACAACACAAGCGTAATGCTCAGGCTTCAATATGCCGGGTTGCTCTCTCTGGGCTGTCTTGAACAACGAATAACCCTCGTCGACCAGACCGGCATGGTTGCAACCGAACAGCAATCCTAGAAGAGTGACATTATCTGCCTTCAAGCCCGTTGCTATCATCCTCTTGTGGGCAGCCAAAGCTTCCTCCCCTCTCCCATTTTGTGCATACCCACAGATCAGAGCGTTCCAGGAGACCACATTCTTCCGCTCCATGTTTGTGAAGACCAGCACACTGTCCTCCAAGCTACCGCACCTGGCATAGCAACTGACGAGAGAATTGCCGATGTAAACGTCGAGCCTGCCCAAGTGCTTGATGGCCGACGCATGGACGCTTCTCGCGACGCCAAGCGCCCCTGCGTTGGCAACAGAGGTGAGCACGCAGGGAAACGTGCTCTCGTTCGGCCTGGCGCCCTCTCGACACATCTCCCGGAACAGGCCGACGGCCTCCTCGCTGAGCCCCGCCTGGCTGCACCCGCCGATCATCGCGTTCCAGGAGACCACATTCTTCTCCGGCATGCACCGGAACAGCCGGAGGGCCTTCTCGGGCATCCCGTTCTTCAAGAACCCGGCGATGAGCGCGGTGTAGGAGACGACGTTGGGCTCGCTGGTGTCCCCGAGCGCGCCCTGGGCCTCCCTCATGGCGCCCATCTTGGCGTAGTGGTCGACGAGGGCGCTGCCCACGAAGACGATGGAGGAGAGGCCGGACTTGGCGGCGCAGGCGTGGAGCTGCGCGCCGACGCGCGGGTCGCGCAGCGCGGTGGCCGACCGGAGGACCGTGCCGAAGGTGAACTCGTTTGGCGCCGGGACGCCGTCCGCGAGCACGCGGGAGAAGAGCGCCACGGCGTCGCGGTGCCGGCCGCCGCGTGCGAGCGCGCCGATGGCCGCCGTCGCCGCGACCACGTCCCGGTACGGCATTTCGTCGAGCAGGTCACGCGCGGCTCGCAGGGCGGCGCTGGTTCAGCGCCGCCGGCTGGATGCGCTGGGTCAGGGACGGCCCTGTCGCCGATTCGAGGAGCTCGCCATGCGATTTGTGCACCTTTTGTCGCCGGCAGGAACGATCTGCGCGTCTTCGCGGTGCAGGGATTGTTGCAGGGAGATTTGCCCGGGGTGGCGGGGGAAAATGGACTGCCGAGGGAGATAGCAGAAGAATCGGACTAGGCTTATCCAAGTGATGTGTAAAATACAGAGACGGGGTTTGAAAATTATAGAACTTGTTACTGCATATTTTGAAATGACAAGTACGTACGTCAATCTCCACTTGTTCGAGCTCAAGTGCTTATCTGATTCAAAATAATTTTATAGGATTTGGATGGTTGGATTTTTCTTCTTCTATGTAGGTCGTTTGGTTCATAGAATGGAATCATTAGAATTTTTCTAAACTATAGGCATCAAATGGTACAATGCGATCTGTTAAATGGTAGCAATTCCACCATAACAGAAATATGTACAGTATTGCAGATCAGCAAATTTTCCATTTTGTATGGGAAAAGAAGGCATTTGCATCCTAAACAAAAGCACTCCACTAGCTGCAGTAAACACACACACAAACATCAGTAGCAAGCAATTAACCGAGAGACTTTTTATGGAGGCCGTGAAAGGCATGAGAAGGCATGAGATCCAGGCTCGAATCTGCCAGGTGATTCTTCAAACATTTCATTGTACATCAGCAATAGGAAAAACCAACATATCACTGACACTTGCGCCATACCACCACCGCATCCCCATTCGATCATACATCTCTGTATTCACCGGAGGGATAGCAAATCTAAGTTGAATTATTCTATTGACAATTATACGCTGACAAAAATCCTCCTGCGTGACAAGCCCCATGCCTAGTCGAGTTCCACAAACAAATGAATACTCTCATTCACCAGAAAGAAACACAGTGCAGATGCTGCTCTCATAAGCCTTCTGACTTGGGGTTCATGGTAACTTTCGGTCCCGCCCATTGTTGGCTGGCACGAGACTTGGCCCATGGATCAAGTGGAACCCGCTGAGGCGGCGGCGGCGTTGCAGGTTTGGCCTCCCGGAGCTCGTTCTCTCTGTCCACAAACCTGCACAGGGAGCGTGTTAGATACAACATATGCAAAAGCTGGGCGGAAAGTCCTGTTGATCCACAAAAAATGTCACCAGAAGCTGAAGACAACCAGTTATGGTTTCTGGAAATTTCAGGGAGGAATTTTTTTGGTGATAGTGCCAACCATGGTCAAGTTTGCTAAAACATAGCAAAAAATTACGTTGACAGTAAAAGCTCTAGACCTATTCCTGAACCGACTGCTTTCTTCATCAACTCATAGCCTTCGAACGTACATTACATTGTCTGAGCATAGTAATATATAATCCGTGGATTTGAAAACATTCATGATGTAGAGCAACCAGTCAGAGTTTTGACCGTTGACGTCAAGCAAATGCAGAGGCAAAGTCAAGTAGAAATAAAAGGTGAGTACATAGAGTAGCTACTATCACCCAGTGGAAATGAGAGGATATATGAACAAAGAATCTTACTCAATGTATGCCATTGGTGCTGCATCGCCTATTCGTATCCTAGTTCGCAAAAGTCTTGTATATCCACCTGCTCGATCTCTAGAATATAAAAACAATAAAAAGAAATCGTTAGGTTTGGTATGAAAATGATATCCTCCCCTGTTTCGAAAGAAACAATTGTCTAGCCTTAGTGTCTTTTTTTTTCAGAAATAATGGCTCTTACAGATTTGAGGACATTTACAACATATCCCTCCCTACATAGCTCTTCTTCATCAACTAGAAGGTTACTTTTCTTTGAAAATAATAATAATCCTAAGCATGCAGGAGTACTCAGCGAGGTTGAAAAGTAAATCAAAGGGAGTGCCAGTTGTATTAGATCAAACTTATCAATGGCTAGCTAAAAAGACATACTTATAGCGGTAGGCCAGCTCTGTGAATAGCTTATGGACAACATCATCTCCGCGAACAAAAGCAGAAGCACGTCTTGCTGCATCCAGTGTACCCTACATAATTTATCAATATGACATGAGGTTCTGCATTTTAGCCTAGATGTAATAGTTAACTAAATCAATGCAAACATCTTGATCAGATAACAAGAGCACATGAGTTTCAGTATTTGAAACCTGAAGATAAGACTACCAAATGAATGCAACATCTTGGGTAGATAACAAGAGGCTTGAAGTCGCATATGGAAGAACAGAAAATATAACATCAGGAACTTACGTTCTACCAACAACAAAAAAATGATAATGAGAACACCCAATGTATCGAAGGGATTTTTGATCAAATAATGAATTTTTAGCAGGGAAAAATTGATACACACTAGGCACTATGCTGAAACACAGACTGTTCTGATTTTTTATTTTTATTTTACAAAAACTCGAAAAACATTCACATTGTTTATAGTTCTCTGATGAGAGACTTTCAACAATTCTTCTGCTTGAAAATAACATGTAAGCCTTACGATGATATAACCAAAGGTATAATGTCTGATTCTAAGTGTCTAGAAAAGTATGTGAATGCTAACACCTCGGAACAGATCCTATTAGTTACATATTCCTGCTGATTAACTAGTTCTAAACTGTGTGTGTAGTTGGCTACATCATGTTTGCAGACACATAGCTCCATGGATCAATGAAAATGAAGTGTTTTCAGGTCAAAAAAACGTTGGGCACTAGGTAAATGGTGTCGAGTTTACATCTTTGCCGAGCTGCACCATCTGATCCGCCTTGCGCCGCACCTCCTTCGCCTGACACACCAATCACCAGAAAGGGTCAGTACAAATACACACAGATTCCGGTCCGGCAGGCAAACACCCACCGCAAAGCCATCGGCAAACGTACCTTGGCGACGGTGGTCTCGATGCGCTCGTGCTTCACCAGCTGCGACACCATCGTCCTGCCGAAGCACACGAATCCAGAAGGAATGTCAGCCGCACGGCGACGCAGCACATATACATCACAGCGGTGAGCGGAGAAAGAAGATCAGCGCTCGATACCTGAGCATGGACACGCGGTGCGCAGCGTGGCGCCCGAGCTTGCGGAACTTGCCCATGTCGCCGGCGTCGTCGTCTGCGGCGGCGGCGGCGGCGAGGGTTGAGGGGTTTGCGAAGGTGCTCGGTCGGTGCCGCTCGGACTCGGACCTGGACACCTGCTAGGTTTGTGCTCGCGTGCCGGAAATGTTGCCCTCCGACTTTCTGGCCCGTATGGCCCGAAATGTTGTTCTACGTGGGCCTTATTTGGGCCGTGGCCCGTGGACACACGCAACAGAGTTCGGAACGAACTTCTCTAAAAAAAAGTTCGGAACAACGATGATCGTGGTGTCCAAATCGATGATCTTACCTCGTTCTCGTGGCGAACAGCTGAGACCTGCATCCCAACCTCGGCCAGCGATCGCCAGAAACATCCATCGATGGGGAACAATCTGACTGGTCCTCCCGGCCGGACCTTGGCCGATGCACGCACAGAAGGGGTAGCCACCGTCCTCATCACCTGCCGCTGCAACCCCAGCCTGATCTGCCACCACAACCCGCCACGCGACAATCCATCAGCCGGCAGACGCGGTGGCCATCGCGAGCCGACACGCAGCGGTCCAGCGGGAGCGGCGGCGTTCGGAGACCTTCCGGCGGAGCTGCTGGCGACGATCGCGTCGAAGCTGGACGCGAAGCAGGCTGCGAGGACCAGCGTGCTGTCGACCACGTGGAGGCACGCCTGGAAGCACTCCCCGAGGCTGGCCCTCGACATGCCCATGCCCCCCGCCTGCCGCGGCGCCGGGCACGGGTCGGACGATGACGATCCCCGGGAGAAGCAGTACCGCGCGTTCCTCGACGAGCGGCGCCGCGAGAGGTTCGTCTACGCCGTCGACCTGATACTGCGCCAGCGCCGCGGCGGCGCGGTCGAGCAGCTCGAGCTGAGGATCGACGTCGAGTACCTCGGGCGGTTGTCTCGCCGCCTGGACGACTGGCTTCACCGCGCGGTCTCGCCGCGGACCAAGAGCGTGACGCTCGACGTGTCGCGACGGCCTGACCAGGGGTACGGCCAATACCGGTACGAGTTCCCCTTGCAATCGCTCGTCGGCGGAGGCGGCGGCGTCTCCGGCTTGCAGCACCTTCACCTTTCATGCGTATCGCTCAAAGCTCCGCCCTCCTCCCGGCGCATGGGTTTTCCGAAGCTTCAAAGGCTCGGCCTGCGCTCGTCCGTTGTGTCCGCCGGTGACCTGCGAGATGTACTATCGAACTGCCCTAATCTGGAATGGCTGGATCTGTATAGGGTCCAGCTGAACGATGAGCTCAAGGTGGACACGCCATTGCCCCGCCTGAGATACCTCACGGTGTCAAACTGCGGCGTGACCAAGATTCAACTCAACGCCAACAGGCTCACAACATTCATATTCCAGGGGCATCCACTGGCTACCATCAACCTCCGTCAGTCCTCAGGACTTCACGATGTTAACATCCATTGCTGCCAAATAACGTTGAAGCAGGCTCTCAGTTCTCTGCCGGCAGCGTTCCCCATGGCACAACGCCTGTCGCTGTGTTGCACTTGCATGCTACCGGAGTTCCCATGGCAAATGGACAAAACCTCCATCTTTTCCCGTTTGAGGCATCTTCAATTGATCTTAAACATCGGCCATAAACACGTCGACGATATCCTCTCCATCGCGCTTTTTCTACGGGCTGCGCTACTGCTTGAGCACTTGGACATTTTCTTCGTGTCATGTTGCATGGATGGTGGCCAAGGACCTCTAAGGAACTTGCCGCAGGGTCAACTCGAATACAAGTGCTTGAAGACCTTGAGAGTTCGTCAGTTCAGAGGTAAAAAGAGTCAAGTAGAGCTTCTGGTACACATTGTGAAAAATGCCCCTGCTCTCGAAATTTTGACCATAGACACGAGAAGACAGCTCATTCCAGCAAACTTTTGTCAAGCTACGGAAGCTGAGAAAGAAGATCTCTCTAAGATCCGCCGTATGGCCACAACATTCATCGGTGGGAAACTTTCACCGAAGACAAAGTTCATTGTTGTATGAGATTTTGATTATATATGTGGCTATAATGAAAATTAGATAATCCTTAGTGTGTTGCTGTATTTCAATGGGAGTTGGTTGTATGAAACATTGAAAGGTTGTATCGACAATATGAGAAGTGCAACATTGTTTTGTTGTTGTGATGATTCTTTGAAAAGTGCAACATTTTTTTTAATGTTGTAAATATTTTTTTGAAATTGCAAGCATTATTTGTAATTATTTCTATATATTTTGTTGTTGAAATTTCAGTCATTTACTGAACTTCTGAACAGTTTCAGAAAAGTGTGAACATTTTTTAAATTCTGAACACTCTTTGAAAAATGCAAACAAAATTTTAAATTATGATCGATTGAATGTTTTAGAATATTCCTAATCCGGAGTAACAGGTTAATTGGGCCGGCTGAAATCCCTAGCGGCGGCGTCCCTAACGTGTACACAAGTCTACATGGCCCTCGTGTACGAAGGCCTACATGGGCCTCAGTTAGGCTGTGTACTGGAAGAACCCCCTAAAAAAAAGAGTCCTGGAAGAACAGCGTGGTGATCGAGTAGGAAGGATCAGGATCTTTGGAAATTGACCAGGGAAGCTATAACTGATGAAAACCTGGCAAAGCAGAAGGAGATATCGCTGGAAATTGAAAAACTGCTGGAGCAAGAGGAGATTTATTGGGCACAGAGAGGGCGCATAGACTGGCTTCTCTTTGGAGATAAAAACACGAATTATTTCCAGAAGTTTGCGACTGAGCGTAGAAAGAGAAACATGATTAAAAGGTTAAAGGATGATAAGGTATATGGCATGACGACTTGACGTTCTTAAATCCTTGTATTTCAAATTACTTTGCCGGTCTGTTCTCAACCGAGGTAGAGGAGCCTGACCCGGAAGTGTTGAATAAAGTGCAACCGCGTGTTTACGAAGCAATGAACATTTCTTTGACAAGGCCATATACAACGGATGATGTAAAAAAGGCACTTTTTTCCATCAAGGATCTCAAGGCCCAGGTTCTGATGGATTGCATGCCGTGTTCTTCAAAAAATGTTGGCATATTTTGGGAGATAAGCTAACAAAAGAGGTGCTAGATGCAATTAATAATAAGATAATTCCGGATGGTTGGAATGATACAGTCATAGTCTTAATTCCTAAAATTGTTAATCCTGAGTTAATCACCCAATTTAGGCCCATCAGTCTTTGTAACGTGTTGTACAAAGTCATATCTAAGATGATTGCATTCCGGTTGAAGGGTGTGCTAGATGAAGTTATTTCACCGGTGAAAGTGCTTTTGTGCCTGGGAAATTAATAACGGACAATATTTTAATCGCTTATGAGTGCATTCACAAAATCAAGGCGTGCAAGAAAGGGAATAATGGTTATTGTGCTGTCAAGTTAGATGTGAAGAAGGCGTATGATCGTGTTGAATGGGTGTTCCTGGAGAAGATGATGCACAAGCTTGGCTTTACCGGAGACTTTGTTAATTTGATCATGGCTTGTGTTCGCTCAGTAAAATATAAGGTGAAATTTAATAACCAGGAGACGGGGGGGGGGGGGGGGGCTTTGAGCCTACTAGGGGTCTCCGTCAAGGGGATCCACTATCACCATACTTGTTCCTATTGTGTGCAGAAGGGTTCTCAAGTCTTTTGGCTCATAGAGAGGAGGTTCGTGGCATTGAAGGTGTAAGGGTTTGCAGAAATGCACCATCAGTATCTCATTTACTTTTTGTTGATGCCTCCTTAATCCTTATGAAAGCAGATTTGGATAATGCAACCTCATTGAGGCAAGTACTTGATCAATACTGTGCAAGTTCCGGACAATTGGTAAGTGAGGCAAAATGTAGTATTTATTTCAGTCCTTGTGTGGATGTGGAGATAAAGGTAGAGATGTGCACGGAACTGAACATAATGACCGAAGCTTTATCTGATAGATACTTGGGTTTACCTTCAATGGTTGGGGCAGAAAGAAGTGATAGTTTTCAATATTTGGTCGAAAGGGTGATTGCTCAGTTGAAGGGTTGGAAGGAGAAATGGTTGTCTTTAGGAGGAAAGGAAATTTTATTGAAAGCAATTATCCAATCCCTTCAACATCGGCCATAAACACGCCGACGATACCCTCTCCATCACGCAGTTTCTACGGGCTGCGCCGCAGCTTGAGCACTTGGACATTTTCTTTGTGTCATGTTGCATGGATGGTGGCCAAGGACCTCTAAGGAACTTGCCGCAGGGTCAACTCAAATACAAGTGCTTGAAGAGCTTGAGAGTTCGTCAATTCAGAGGTAAAAAAAGTCAAGTAGAGCTTCTAGTACACATTGTGAAAAATGCCCCTGCTCTCGAAATTTTGACTCTAGACCCGAGAAGACAGCTCATTCCAGCAAACTTTTGTCAAGCTACGGAAGCCGAGAAAGAAAATCTCTCTAAGATCCGCCGTATGGCCACAACATTCATCGGTGGGAAACTTTCACCGAAGACAAAGTTCATTGTTGTATGAGATTTTAATTATATGTGTGTGGCTATAATGAAAATTAGATAATCCTTCGTGTGTTGCTGTATTTCAATGGGAGTTGGTTGTATGAAACATGAAAAGGTTGTATCAATAATATGAGAAGTGCAACATTGTTTTGATGTTGTGATGATTCTTTGAAAAGTGCAACATTTTTTTAATGTTGTGAATATTTTTTTGAAATTGCAAGCATTATTTGTAATTATTTGTATATATTTTTTGTTGAAATTTCAGTCATTTATTGAAATTCTGAACAGTTTCAGAAAAGTGTGAACATTTTTTAAATTCTGAACACTCTTTGAAAAATGCAAACAAAATTTTAAATTATGATCGATTGAATGTTCTAGAATATTCCTAATCCGGAGTAATAGGTTAATTGGGCCGGCCGAAATCCCTAGCGGCATGTGGGTTTCGGCGTCCCTAACGTGTACACAAGTCTACATGGCCCTCGTGTACAAAGGCCTACATGGGCCTCAGTTAGGCTGTGTCCTGGAAGAATCCCCTCAAAAAGAAAAAAAAGTCCTAGAAGAACAGCGTGGTGATCGAGTAGCAAGGATCTGGATCTTTGGAAATTGACCAGGGAAGCTATAACTGATGAAAATCTGGCAAAGCAGAAGGAGATATCGCTGGAAATTGAAAAACTGCTGGAGCAAGAGGAGATTTATTGGGCACAGAGAGGGCGCATAGACTGGCTTCTCTTTTTTGGAGATAAAAACACGAATTATTTCTAGAATTTTGCGACTGAGCGTAGAAAGAGAAACATGATTAAAAGGTTAAAGGATGATCAAAGTATATGGCATGACAACTTGACGTTCTTAAATCCTTTTATTTCAAATTACTTTGCCGGTTCTCAACCGAGGTAGAGGAGCCTGACCCGGAAGTGTTAAATAAAGTGTAACCGCGTGTTTACGAAGCAATGAACATTTCTTTGACAAGGCCATATACAATGGATGATGTAAAAAAGGCACTTTTTTCCATCAGGGATCTCAAGGCCCCAGGTTCTGATGGCATATTTTGGGAGATAAGCTAACAGAAGAGGTGCTAGATGCAATTAATAATAAGATAATTCCGGATGGTTGGAATGATACAGTCATAGTCTTAATTCCTAAAGTTGTTAATCCTGAGTTAATCACCCAATTTAGGCCCATTAGTCTTTGTAACGTGTTGTACAAAGTCATATCTAAGATGATTGCATTCCGGCTGAAGGGTGTGCTAGATGAAGTTATTTCACCGGTGAGAGTGCTTTTGTGCCTAGGCGATTAATAACGGACAATATTTTAATCGCTTATGAGTGCATTCACAAAATCAAGGCGTGCAAGAAAGGGAATAATGGTTATTGTGCTGTCAAGTTAGATGTGAAGAAGGCGTATGATCGTGTTGAATGGGTGTTCCTGGAGAAGATGATGCACAAGCTTGGCTTTACCGGAGACTTTGTTAATTTGATCATGGATTGTGTTCGCTCAATAAAATATAAGGTGAGATTTAATAACCAGGAGATGGGGGGCTTAGAGCCTACTAGGGGTCTCCGTCAAGGGGATCCACTATCACCATACTTGTTCCTATTGTGTGCAGAAGGGTTCTCAAGTCTTTTGGCTCATAGAGAGGAGGTTCGTGGCATTGAAGGTGTAAGGGTTTGCAGAAATGCACCATCAGTATCTCATTTACTTTTTGTTGATGCCTCCTTAATCCTTATGAAAGCAGATTTGGATACTGCAACCTCATTGAGGCAAGTACTTGATCAATACTGTGCAAGTTCCGGACAATTCATAAGTGAGGCACAATGTAGTATTTATTTCAGTCCTTGTGTGGATGTGGATATAAAGGTAGAGATATGCACGGAACTGAACATAATGACCGAAGCTTTATCCGATAGGTACCTGGGTTTACCTTCAATGGTTGGGGCAGAAAGAAGTGATAGTTTTCAATATTTGGTCGAAAGGGTGATTGCTCGGTTGAAGGGTTGGAAGGAAATGGTTGTCTTTAGGAGGAAAGGAAATTTTATTGAAATCAATTATCCAATCCCTTCCAGTTTTTGCGATGGGAGTTTTTCATATCCCAACGAAAATATGTAAGGAAATTACTGATGCTATGTCAAGCTTTCTTGCGTGTGTGTAGATTTTTTTTCCATGCAACGTTTCCCAACAAATATTACTATACTTGTGAGGCAAAAGGATCAGAAGTGTGACACGTTGTAACAGAAGTATTAGGCAAGGTTGCCCATGTCTCCTTATCTTCTTGTTCTTGCTATAAATGAGCTCACATTTACCTCAGTGATGTCATGACTATGCATAACCATCTTCTTTTTGCTGATGATTTTCTAGTTTGCGGTATAGCTAATATACATGAAGCTCAGGTAATGGCTTGCATCATTAACCACATTTGTGCAGCTTCTCGCCAAGCTCCCAAATGGGCAAAGTTAGCAATTCATTTTAGTGCTCTGGTTAACGAGCAAACCAAAGAGATATTAAGGATATTCTTCTTGTAGATGACATGAGAAACACCTTTACTCACCTTGGCCTCCCTCTAATATTACCCGGTACAAACAGAACAATAGCTTACAACTTTGTGGTAGATAGATTTCTAGCCAAACTTTCTGGTTATAAATCCAATAAGCTCTCACATGCTGCTAGACTTTAGCTCGTTAAATCTGTTTTTTTTTCTTCCATTGTGGTGTATTACATGTCCAATATCTTATTCTCTAACAAGTTTATTGCCAAACTCAGAACTATCATTAGAACCATTTGGTGGACAGGAATAAGAGAGGGAGATATGTCAAAGAGTCTTTGTTTGAGAGCCTCGAAGGATATCTGCATTTCCAAAAAAGAAGGTGGGATAGGTACTAAAAATATTCAAGCCATGAACCAAAGTATAATTTTGGCTGCTCCTTGGGGGATTACCGAATCCCCTTCTTCCAATCTTCATCTCATTCTTAAAGCTAAATATTTTTTGGGATTCTTCTATTTGGACTGCTAGAAGTAATATCCCAATAAATCTAGTTTTTGGACCTCGATTATTAAAATGTTGCCTAAATTAAAAGGTTTATTCCCTTTATCTTATTAATGGGGGGCATTTCTATCTGAAGCCCACCCAAGTGTTCTACCTAGACTGCTATATATGACCATCTTATCTTGTAGGATGCCAACTTCATCTATCTGGTAAAGGTAAATGATCTTTGGATACCTAACCAAAAATAGTGGAATCATGCTCTAATCTACCACACTTTTCTGAACCCACTCCTTCTGTTATTACTAACACTCTTTTCATCAAGGATGAACGCAATGATATTTTTGAAGGAAATATGCCCTAGACGCAATAATAAAGTTATTATTTATTTCCTTATATCATGATAAATGTTTATTATTCATGCTAGAATTGTATTAACCGGAAACATAATACATGTGTGAATACATAGACAAACAGAGTGTCACTAGTATGCCTCTACTTGACTAGCTCGTTGATCAAAGATGGTTATGTTTCCTAGCCATAGACATGAGTTATCATTTGATTAACGGGATCACATCATTAGGAGAATGATGTGATTGACTTGACCCATTCCGTGAGCTTAGCACTCGATCATTTAGTATGTTGTTATTGCTTTCTTCATGACTTATACATGTTCCTATGACTATGAGATTATGCAACTCCCGTTTACCGGAGGAACACTTTGTGTGCTACCAAACGTCACAACGTAACTGGGTGATTATAAAGGTGCTCTACAGGTGTCTCCGAAGGTACTTGTTGGGTTGGCGTATTTCGAGATTAGGATTTGTCACTCCGATTGTCGGAGAGGTATCTCTGGGCCCTCTCGGTAATGCACATCACTTAAGCCTTGCAAGCATTGCAACTAATGAGTTAGTTGTGGGATGATGTATTACGGAACGAGTAAAGAGACTTGCCGGTAACGAGATTGAACTAGGTATTGAGATACCGACGACCGAATCTCGGGCAAGTAACATACCGATGACAAAGGGAACAACGTATGTTGTTATGCGGTCTGACCGATAAAGATCTTCGTAGAATATGTGGGAGCCAATATGAGCATCCAGGTTCCGCTATTGGTTATTGACCGGAGACGTGTCTCGTTCATGTCTACATAGTTCTCGAACCCGTAGGGTCCGCACGCTTAACGTTTCGATGACAGTTATATTATGAGTTTATATGTTTTGATGTACCGAAGGTTGTTTGGAGTCCAGGATGTGATCACGGACATGACGAGGAGTCTCGAAATGGTCGAGACATGAAGATTGATATATTGGAAGCCTATATTTGGATATCGGAAGTGTTCTGGGTGAAATCGGCATTTTACCGGAGTACCGAGGGGTTACCGGAACCCCCCGAGGGCTTAATGGGCCATAGTGGGCCTTTGTGGAGAAGAGGAGAGGCGGCCAGGGCAGGGCCGCGCGCCCCTCCCCCTAGTCCGAATAGGACAAGGAGAGGGGGGCAGCGCCCCCCTTTCCTTCCTCTCTTCCTCCTCTTTCCCCTCCACTCCTAATCCAACTAGGAAAAGGGAGGGAGTCCTACTCCCGGTGGGAGTAGGACTCCACCTGGCGCGCCCCTCCTGGCCGGCCGCACCTCCCCCCTTGCTCCTTTATATACGGGGGCAGGGGGCACCCTAGAGACACAACAATTGATCGTTTGATCTTTTAGCCGTGTGCGGTGCCCCCCTCCACCATAGTCCACCTCGATAATACTGTAGTGGTGCTTAGGCGAAGCCCTGCGTCGGTAGAACATCATCATCGTCACCACAACGTCGTGCTGATGAAACCCTCCCTCAACACTCGGCTAGATCGGAGTTCGAGGGACGTCATCGGGCTGAATATGTGCTGAACTCGGAGGTGCCGTGCGTTCGGTAGTTGATCGGTCGGATCGTGAAGACGTACGACTACATCAACCGCGTTGTGCTAACGCTTCCGCTTTCGGTCTACGAGGGTACGTGGACAACACTCTCCCCTCTCGTTGCTATGCATCACCATGATCCTGCGTGTGCGTAGGAATTTTTTTGAAATTACTGCGTTCCCCAACAGTGGCATCCGAGCCAGGTTTTATGCGTTGATGTTATGTGCACGAGTAGAACACAAGTGAGTTGTGGGCGATACAAGTCATACTGCTTACCAGCATGTCATACTTTGGTTCAGCGGTATTGTTGGATGAAGCGGCCCGGACCGACATTACGCGTACGCTTATGTGAGACTGGTTTTACCGCCGTGCTTTGCACACAGGTGACTAGCGGGTGTCAGTTTCTCCAACTTTAGTTGAACCGAGTGTGGCTACGCCCGGTCCTTGAGAAGGTTAAAACATCACTAACTTGACGAACTATCGTTGTGGTTTTGATGCGTAGGTAAGAACGGTTCTTGCTTTGCCCATAGCAGCCACGTAAAACTTGGAACAACAAAGTAGAGGACGTCTAACTTGTTTTTGAGGGTATGTTGTGATGTGATATGGTCAAGACGTGATGAGATATAAGTTGTTGTATGAGATGATCATGTTTTGTTGAAGTTATCGGCAACTGGCAAAAGCTTTATGGTTGTCTCTTTATTGCATAAGATGCAAGCGCCAAATAATTGCTTTACTTTATCGCTATGCGATAGCAATAGTTGCAAGAGCAGTAGTTGGCGAGACGACCATGTGACGACACATTGATATAGATCAAGATGATGGAGATCATGGTGTCATGCCGGTGACGATGGAGATCATGACCATGCTTTGGAGATGGAGATCAAAGGCACAAGATGATGATGGCCATATCATGTCACATATTATGATTGCATGTGATGTTTATCTTTTATACATCTTATTTTGCTTAGTTCGGCGGTAGCTTTATAAGATGATCTCTCACTAAATTTCAAGGTATAAGTGTTCTCCCTGAGTATGCACCGTTGCGAAAGTTCTTCGTGCTGAGACACCACGTGATGATCGGGTGTGATAGGCTCTACGTTCAAATACAACGGGTGCAAAACAGTTGCACACGCGGAATACTCAGGTTAAACTTGACGAGCCTAGCATATAACAGATATGGCCTCGGAACACCGAGACCGAAAGGTCGAGCGTGAATCATATAGTAGATTTGATCAACATAAATGATGTTCACCATTGAAACTACTCCATCTCACGTGATGATCGGACATGGTTTAGTTGATATGGATCACGTGATCACTTAGAGGACTAGAGGGATGTCTATCTAAGTGGGAGTTCTTAAGTAATATGATTAATTTGTTGGAAATATGCCCTAGAGGCAATAATAAATTGGTTATCATTATATTTCCTTGTTCATGATAATCGTTTATTATCCATGCTAGAATTGTATTGATAGGAAACTCAGATACATGTGTGGATACATAGACAACACCATGTCCCTAGTAAGCCTCTAGTTGACTAGCTCGTTGATCAATAGATGGTTACGGTTTCCTGACCATGGACATTGTATGTCGTTGATAACGGGATCACATCATTAGGAGAATGATGTGATGGACAAGACCCAATCCTAAGTCTAGCACAAGATCGTGTAGTTCGTTTGCTAAGAGCTTTTCTAATGTCAAGTATCATTTCCTTAGACCATGAGATTGTGCAACTCCCGGATACCGTAGGTATGCTTTGGGTGTACCAAACGTCACAACGTAACTGGGTGGCTATAAAGGTGCACTACAGGCATCTCCAAAAGTGTCTATTGGGTTGGCACGAATCGAGACTGGGATTTGTCACTCCGTGTAAACGGAGAGGTATCTCTGGGCCCACTCGGTAGGACATCATCATAATGTGCACAATGTGACCAAGGAGTTGATCACGGGATGATGTGTTACGGAACGAGTAAAGAGACTTGCCGGTAACGAGATTGAACAAGGTATCGGGATACCGACGATCGAATCTCGGGCAAGTAACATACCGATAGACAAAGGGAATTGAATATGGGATTGATTGAATCCCCGACATCGTGGTTCATCCGATGAGATCATCGTGGAACATGTGGGAGCCAACATGGGTATCCAGATCCCGCTGTTGGTTATTGGCCGGAGAACGTCTCGGTCATGTCTGCATGGTTCCCGAACCCGTAGGGTCTACACACCTAAGGTTCGATGACGCTAGGGTTATAGGGAATAGATATACGTGGTTACCAAATGTTGTTCGGAGTCCCGGATGTGATCCCGGATGTCACGAGGAGTTCCGGAATGGTCCGGAGGTAAAGATTTATATATGGGAAGTCCTGTTTCGGTCACCGGAAAAGTTTCGGGTGCTATCGGTAACGTACTGGGACCACCGGGAGGGTCCCGGGGGTCCACCAGGTGGGGCCACCGGCCCCAGAGGGCTGCACGGGCCAAGTGTGGGAAGGGACCAGCCCCTAGGTGGGCTGGTGCGCCTCCCACAAGGGGCCCAGGGCGCAGGAAGGGGGGGAAGGGGAAACCCTAGGCTCAGATGGGCCTAAGGCCCACCTAGTGGTGCGCCCCCCCTCTCTCCCCCTTGGCCGCCCCCCTAGATGGATCTAGGGCTGGCCGCACCCCTTGGGGGGGAAACCCTAGAGGGGGGTGCAGCCCCTCCCCCTCCCCTATATATAGTGGGGTTTTTGGGGCTGCCATACACATGAGAACATCTCTCTCTTGGCGCAGCCCTACCCCTCTCCCTCCTCCTCCTCTCCCGCAGTGCTTGGCGAAGCCCTGCAGGATTGCCACGCTCCTCCATCACCACCACGCCGTCGTGCTGCTGCTGGACGGAGTCTTCCCCAACCTCTCCCTCTCTCCTTGCTGGATCAAGGCGTGGGAGACGTCACTGGGCTGCACGTGTGTTGAACGCGGAGGCGCCGTGGTTCGGCGCTTAGATCGGAATCAACCGCGATCTGAATCGCTACGAGTACGACTCCTTCATCCGCGTTCTTGCAACGCTTCCGCATCGCCATCTACAAGGGTATGTAGATGCACTCCCCTTCCCCTCGTTGCTAGATTACTCCATAGATTGATCTTGGTGATGCGTAGAAAATTTTAAATTTCTGCTACCTTCCCCAACAGTGGTATCAGAGCTAGGTCTATGCGTAGTTTCTATGCACGAGTAGAACACAAAGTAGTTGTGGGCGTCGATTTTGTCAATTTACTTGCCGTTACTAGTCTTATCTTGATTCGGCGGCATCATGGGATGAAGCGGCCCGGACCGACCTTACACATACTCTTACGTGAGACAGGTTCCACCGACTGGCATGCACTAGTTGCATAAGGTGGCTAGCGGGTGTCTGTCTCTCCCACTTTAGTCGGATCGGATTCGATGAAAAGGGTCCTTATGAAGGGTAAATAGAAATTGGCATATCACGTTGTGGCTTTTGCGTAGGTAAGAAACGTTCTTGCTAGAATCCCATAGCAGCCATGTAAAACATGCAACAACAATTAGAGGTCGTCTAACTTGTTTTTGCAGGGTATGCTATGTGATGTGATATGGCCAAAAGGATGTGATGAATGATATATGTGATGTATGAGATTGATCATGTTCTTGTAATAGGAATCACGACTTGCATGTCGATGAGTATGACAACCGGCAGGAGCCATAGGAGTTGTCTTAATTTATTGTATGACCTGCGTGTCAATGAAAAACGCCATGTAATTACTTTACTTTATTGCTAACCGTTAGCCATAGTAGTAGAAGTAATAGTTGGCGAGACAACTTCATGAAGACACAATGATGGAGATCATGGTGTCATGCCGGTGACGAAGGTGATCATGCCGCGCCTCGAAGATGGAGATCAAAGGCGCAGGATGATATTGGCCATATCACGTCACTTTATGATTTGCATGTGATGTTTGTCATGTTTACATCTTATTTGCTTAGAACGACGGTAGCATAAATAAGATGATCCCTCACTAAAATTTCAAGAGACGTGTTCCCCCTAACTGTGCACCGTTGCGAAGGTTCGTTGTTTCGAAGCACCACGTGATGATCGGGTGTGATAGATTCTAACGTTCGAATACAACGGGTGTTGACGAGCCTAGCATGTACAGACATGGCCTCGGAACACAAGCAAAACACTTAGGTTGACTTGACGAGCCTAGCATGTACAGACATGGCCTCGGAACACAAGAGATCGAAAGGTCGAACATGAGTCGTATAGTAGATGCGATCAACATGGAGATGTTCACGGATGATGACTAGTCCGTCTCACGTGATGATCGGACACGGCCTAGTTTGACTCGGATCATGTATCACTTAGATGACTAGAGGGATGTCTATCTGAGTGGGAGTTCATTGAATAATCAGATGAACTTAATTATCATGAACATAGTCAAAAGGTCTTTGCAAATTATGTCATAGCTTACGCTTTAGTTCTACTGTTTAAGATATGTTCCTAGAGAAAATTTAGTTGAAAGTTGGTAGTAGCAATTATGCGGACTGGGTCCGTAAACTGAGGATTGTCCTCATTGCTGCACAGAAGGCTTATGTCCTTAATGCACCGCTCGGTGTGCTGAACCTCAGCGTCGTCTGTAGATGTTGCGAAACATCTGACATACACGTTTTGATGACTACGTGATAGTTCAGTGCGTAATGCTAACGGTTTAGAATTGTGGCACCAAAGACGGTTTTGAAACGTCGCAGAACATATGAGATGTTCCGAAGACTGAAATTGGGATTTCAGGCTAGTGCCCACGTCAAGAGGTATGAGACCTCTGACAAGTTTCTTAAGCCTGCAAACTGAGGGAGAAAAGCTCCATCGTTGAGCATGTGCTCAGATTGTCTGAGTACTGCAATCGCTTGAATCGAGTGGGAGTTAATCTTCCAGATGAGATAGTGATGGTTCTCCATAGTCACTGCCACCAAGCTATTAGAGCTTCGTGATGAACTATAACATATCAGGGATAGATATGATGATCCTTGAGAAACTCGCGATGTTTGACACCGCAAAAGTAGAAATCAAGAAGGAGCATCAATTGTTGATGGTTAGTAAAACCACTAGTTTCTAGAAGGGCAAGGGCAAAAGGGATACTTCATGAAACAGCAAATCATTTGCTGCTCTAGTGAAGAATCCCAAGGTTGAACCCAAACCCGAGACTAAGTGCTTCTGTAATGAGGGGAACGGTCACTGAAGCAGAACTACCCTAGATACTTGGTAGATGAGAGGGCAGGCAAGGTCGACAGAAGTATATTGGATATACATTATATGAATGTGTACTTTACTAGTACTCCTAGCAGCGCCAGGGTATTAGATACCGGTTTGGTTGCTAAGTGTTAGTAACGCGAAATAAAAGCTGCGGAATAAACGGAGACTAGCTAAAGGTGAGATGACGATATGTGTTGGAAGTGTTTCCAAGGTTGATGTGATCAAGCGTCGCATGCTCCCTCTACCATCGAGATTGGTGTTAAACCTAAATAATTGTTATTTGGTGTTTGCGTTGAGCATGATTGGATTATGTTTATCGCAATATGGTTATTCATTTAAGGAGAATAATGGTTACTCTGTTTATTTGAATAATACCTTCAATGGTCTTGCACCTAAAATGAATCTCGATCGCAGTGATACACATGTTCGTGCCAAAAGATATAAATAGTAATGATAGTACCACATACTTGTGGCACTGCCATTTGAGTCATATTGGTATAGAACGCATGAAGAAGCTCCATGTAGATGGATCTTTGGACTCACTCGTTTTTGAAAGGATTGAGACATGCGAACCATGTCTATTGGTATATATGCGTGAAGAAACTCCATGCAGATGGATCGTTTGGACTCACTTGATTTTGAATCACTTGAGACATGCAAATCATACCACATGGGCAAGATGACTGAAAGGCCTCGTTTTCAGTAAGATGGAACAAGAGAGCAACTTGTTGGAAGTAATACATTTGATGTGTGCAGTCCAATGAGTGCTGAGGCACGCAGTGGATATCGATATGTTCTTACTTCACAGATGATTTGAGTAGATGCTGAGAATATTTACTTGATGAAACACAAGTCTAAATTATTGAAAGGTTCAAGTAATTTCAGAGTGAAGTTGAAGATCGTCGTGACAAGAGGATAAAATGTCTATGATATGATCATAGAGATATCTGAGTTACGAGTTTGGCACACAATTAAGACATTGTGGAAAGTGTTTCACAATTAATACCACCTGGAACACCACAGTGTGATGGTGTGTCCGAACATCATAACTGCACCCTATTGGATATGGTGCATACCATGATGTCTCTTATTGAATTACCACTATCGTTTATGGGTTAGGCATTAGAGACAACCGCATTCACTTTAAAAGGGGCACCACGCAATTCCGTTGAGACGACACCATTTAGAGAAACCTAAATTGTCGTTTCTTAAAAGTTTGGGGCTGCGATGCTTATGTGAAAAAGTTTCAGGCTGATAAGCTCGAACCCAAAGAGGATAAATGCATCTTCATAGAATACCCAAAACAGTTGGGTATACCTCCTATTTCAGATCTGGAAGCAAAAGTAATTGCTTCTAGAGACAGGTCCTTTCTCGAGGAAAAGTTTCTCTCAAAAGAATTGAGTGGGAGGATGGTAGAGACTTGATGAGGTTATTGAACCGTCACTTCAACTAGTGTATAGCAGGGCACAAGAAGTTGTTCCTGTGGCACCTACACCAATTGAAGTGGAAGCTTATGATAGTGATCATGAAACTTCGGATCAAGTCACTACCAAACCTCGTAGGACGACGAGGATGCGTGCTACTTCAGAGTGGTACGTGATCCTGTCTTGAAAGTCATATTGTTAGACAACAATGAACCTACGAGCTATGGAGAAGCGATGGTGGGCCCATATTCCGACAAATGGTTAGAAGCCATGAAATCCGAGATAGGATCCATGTATCAGAACAAAGCATGGACTTTGGTGAACTTGCCCGATGATCAGCAAGCCATTGAGATAAATGGATCTTTAAGAAGAAGACGGACGTGGACGGTAATGTTACCATCTATGAAGCTCGACTTGTGGCAAAGAGTATTTTCACAAGTTCAAGGAGTTGACTACGATGAGATTTTCTCATCCGTAGCGATGCTTAAGTCCGTCGGAATCATGTTAGCATTAGCTGCATTTATGAAATCTGGCAAATGGATGTCAAAACAAGTCTCCTTACCAGTTTTCGTAAGGAAAGGTTGTATGTGATACAATCAGAAAGGTTTTGTCGATCCTAAGGATGCTGAAAGGTATGCTAGCTCCAGTGATCCTTCCATGGATTAGAGCAAGCATCTCGGAGTCAGAATATACGTTTTGATGGAGTGATCAAAGTTTTTGGGTTTATACAAAGTTTGTTAGAAACTTGTATTTACAATAAAGTGAGTGGGAGCGCTAGAACATTTCTGATAAGTATATGTGAATGACATATTGTTGATCCGAAATGATATAAAATTTCTGGAAAGCATAAATGGTTGTTTGAAAGGAGTTTTTCAAAGGAAGACCTGGATAAAGCTGCTTACATATTGGGCATCAAGATCTATAGAGATAGATCAAGACGCCTGATGATACTTTCAAAGAACGCACACCTTGACATGATTTTGAAAGAGTTCAAAATAGATCAGCAAAGAAGGAGTTCTTGGCTGTGTTACAAGGTGTGAGTATTGAGTAAGACTCAAGACCTGACCACAGCAGAAGAGAGAGAAAGGACGAAGGTCGTCCCCTATGCTTTAGACGTAGGCTCTACAGTATGCTATGCTGTGTACCGCACATGAAGTGTGCCTTGCCATGAGTTGGTCAAGGGGTACAATAGTGATCCGGGAATGGATCACATGACAGCGGTCGAACTCATCCTTAGTATCTAGTGGACTAAGGAATTTTCTCAATTATGGAGGTGAAGAGGAGTTCGTCGTAAAGGGTTACGTCGATGCGAACTTTGACACTAATCCGGATGACTCTGAGTAGTAAACCGGATTCGTATAGTAGAGCAGTTATTTGAAATGGCTCCAAGTAGCGCGTGGTAGCGTCCACAAGATGACATAGATATTCGTAAAGCACACACGGATCTGAAAGGTTCAGAACCGTTGACTAATAACCTCTCTCACAAGCATAACATGATCAAACCAGAACTCATTGAGTGTTAATCACATAGTGATGTGAACTAGATTGTTGACTCTAGTAAACTCTTTGGATGTTGGTCACATGGTGATGTGACCTGTGAGTGTTAATCACATGGTGATGTGAACTAGATTATTGACTCTAGTGCAAGTGGGAGACTGTTGGAAATATGCCCTAGAGGCAATAATAAATTGGTTATTATTATATTTCCTTGTTCATGATAATCGTTTATTATCCATGCTAGAATTGTATTGATAGGAAACTCCGATACATGTGTGGATACATAGACAACACCATGTCCCTAGTAAGCCTCTAGTTGACTAGCTCGTTGATCAATAGATGGTTACGGTTTCCTGACCATGGACATTGGATGTCGTTGATAACGGGATCACATCATTAGGAGAATGATGTGATGGACAAGACCCAATCCTAAGTCTAGCACAAGATCGTGTAGTTCGTTTGCTAAGAGCTTTTCTAATGTCAAGTATCATTTCCTTAGACCATGAGATTGTGCAATTCCCGGATACCGTAGGTATGCTTTGGGTGTACCAAACGTCACAACGTAACTGGGTGGCTATAAAGGTGCACTACAGGCATCTCCAAAAGTGTCTGTTGGGTTGGCACGAATCGAGACTGGGATTTGTCACTCCGTGTAAACGGAGGGGTATCTCTGGGCCCACTCGGTAGGACATCATCATAATGTGCACAATGTGACCAAGGAGTTGATCACGGGATGATGTGTTACGGAACTAGTAAAGAGACTTGCCCGTAACGAGATTGAACAAGGTATCGGGATACCGACGATCGAATATCGGGCAAGTAACATACCGATAGACAAAGGGAATTGAATACGGGATTGATTGAATCCCCGACATCGTGGTTCATTCGATGAGATCATCGTGGAATATGTGGGAGCCAACATGGGTATCCAGATCCCGCTATTGGTTATTGGCCGGAGAACGCCTCGGTCATGTCTGCATGGTTCCCGAACCCGTAGGGTCTACACACTTAAGGTTCGATGACGCTAGGGTTATAGGGAATAGATATACGTGGTTACCGAATGTTGTTCGGAGTCCCGGATGTGATCCCGGATGTCACGAGGAGTTCCGGAATGGTCCGGAGGTAAAGATTTATATATGGGAAGTCCTGTTTCGGTCACCGGAAAAGTTTCGGGTGCTATCGGTAACGTACCGGGACCACCGGGAGGGTCCCGGGGGTCCACCAGGTGGGGCCACCGGCCCCAGAGGGCAGCATGGGACAAGTGTGGGAAGGGACCAGCCCCTAGGTGGGCTGGTGCGCCTCCCACAAGGGGCCCAGGGCGCAGGAAGGGGGGGAAGGGGAAACCCTAGGCTCAGATGGGCCTAAGGCCCACCTAGTGGTGCGCCCCCCCCTCTCTCCCCCCTTGGCCGCCCCCTAGATGGATCTAGTGGCCGCACCCCTTGGGGGGGAAACCCTAGAGGGGGGTGCAGCCCCTCCCCCTCCCCTATATATAGTGGGGTTTTTGGGGCTGCCATACACATGAGAACATCTCTCTCTTGGCGCAGCCCTACCCCTCCCCCTCCTCCTCCTCTCCCGCAGTGCTTGGCGAAGCCCTGCAGGATTGCCACGCTCCTCCATCACCACCACGCCGTCGTGCTACTGCTGGACGGAGTCTTCCCCAACCTCTCCCTCTCTCCTTGCTGGATCAAGGCGTGGGAGACGTCACCGGGCTGCATGTGTGTTGAACGCAGAGGCCCCGTGGTTCGACGCTTAGATCGGAATCAACCGCGATCTGAATCGCTACGAGTACGACTCCTTCATCCGCGTTCTTGCAACGCTTCCGCATCGCGATCTACAAGGGTATGTAGATGCACTCCCCTTCCCCTCGTTGCTAGATTACTCCATAGATTGATCTTGGTGATGCGTAGAAAATTTTGAATTTCTGCTACCTTCCCCAACATAATTGAACTTTAATTTATCATGAACTTAGTCCTGGTAGTATTAGCATATCTATGTTGTAGATCAATCGCTCGCGATGTTGCTCCCCGTTTAATTTTATATGTTCCTAGAGAAAACTAAGTTGAAAGATGTTAGTAGCAATGATGCGGATTGGATCCGTGATCTGAGGTTTATCCTCATTGCTGCACAGAAGAATTATGTCCTTGATGCACCACTAGGTGACAGACCTATTGCAGGAGCAGATGCAGACGTTATGAACGTTTGGCTAGCTCAATATGATGACTACTTGATAGTTTAGTGCACCATGCTTAACGGCTTAGAATCGGGACTTCAAAGATGTTTTGAACATCATGGACCATATGAGATGTTCCAGGAGTTGAAGTTAATATTTCAAGCAAATACCCGAGTTGAGAGATATGAAGTCTCCAACAAGTTCTATAGCTAAAAGATGGAGGAGAATAACTCAAGCAGTGAGCATGTGCTCAGATTGTCTGGGTACTACAATCGCTTGAATCAAGTGGGAGTTAATCTTCCAGATAAGATAGTGATTGACAGAATTCTCTAGTCACCATCACCAAGTTAGTAGAACTTCGTGATGAACTATAGTATGCAAGGGATAACGTAGACGATTCCCGAGCTTTTCATGATGATGAAATCAGAAATCAAGAAAGAGCATCAAGTGTTGATGATTAACAAGACCACTAGTTTCAAGAAAAGGGCAAAGGGAAAGAAAGGGAACTTCATGTAGAACAGCAAGCAAGTTGCTGCTCAAGTGAAGAAGCCCAAGTTTGGACCTAAGCTTGAGACTGAGTGCTTCTACTACAAAAGGACTGGTCACTGGAAGCAGAACTACCCCAAATAATTGGCGGATAAGAAGGATGGCAAAGTGAACAAAAATATATTTGATATACATGTTATTGATGTGTACTTTACTAGTGTTTATAGCAACCCCTCAGTATTTGATACTGGTTTAGTTGCTAAGAGTAGTAACTTAAAACAGGAGTTGCAAAATGAACAGAGACTAGTTAAGGATGAAGTGACAATGTGTGTTGGAAGTAGTTCCAAGATTGATGTGATCATCATCGCACAATCCATATAACTTTCGGGATTAGTGTTGAACCTAAATAAGTGTTATTTGGTGTTTGCGTTGAGCATGAATATGATTGGATCATGTTTATTGCAAAACGGTTATTCATGTAAGTTGGAGAATAATTGTTGTTCTGTTTACATGAATAAAACCTTCTATGGTCATACACCCAATGAAAATGGTTTGTTGGATCTCGATCGTGGTGATACACATTTTCATAATATTGAAGCCAAAAGATGCAAAGTTAATAATGATAGTGCAACTTATTTGTGGCACTGCCGTTTAGGTCATATTGGTGTAAAGCGCATGAAGAAACTCCATGCTGATGGAATTTTGGAATCACTTGATTATGAATCACTTGATGCTTGCGAACCATGCCTCATGGGCAAGATGACTAAGACTCCGTTCTCTGGAACAATGGAGCGAGCAACTGACTTATTGAAAATAATACATACTGATGTATGCGGTCCGATGAATGTTAAGGCTCGCGGCAAGTATCGTTATTTTCTGACCTTCACAGATGATTTGAGCAGATATGGGTATATCTACTTGATGAAACTCAAGTCCGAAACATTTGAAAAGTTCAAAGAATTTCAGAGTGAAGTGGAGAATCATCGTAACAAGAAAATAAAAGTTTCTACGATAAGATCGCAGAGATGAAATATTTGAGTTACGAGTTTGGCCTTCAGTTAAAACAATGTGAAATAGTTTCACTACTCACGCCACCTAGAACACCTCAGTGTAACGGTGTGTCCGAACGTCATAACCATACTTTATTAGATATGGTGTGATCTATGATGTCTCTTACCGATCTATCACTATCGTTTGGGGTTATGCATTAGAGACAGCTGCCTTCACGTTAAATAGGGCACCATCTAAATTCGTTGAGACGACACCGTATGAACTATGGTTTGGCAAGAAACCTAAGCTGTGGGTTCTTAAAGATTGAGGTTGCAATTCTTATGTGAAAAAGTTTCAACCTGATAAGCTCAAACCCAAATCGGAGAAGTGCGTCTTCATAGGATACCCAAAAGAAAATGTTGGGTACACCTTCTATCACAGATCCGAAGGCAAGATGTTCGTTGCTGAGAATGGATCCTTTCTAGAGAAGGAGTTTTTCTTGAAAGAAGTGAGTAGGAGGAAAGTAGAACTTGATGAGGTAACTGTACCTGCTCCCTTATTGGAAAGTAGTTCATCATAGAAATCTGTTCCTGTGACTACTACACCAATTAGTGAGGAAGCTAATGATGATGATCATGTTACTTCAGATCAAGTTACTACCGAACCTCGTAGGTAAACCAGAGTGAGATCCGCACCAGAGTGGTACGGTAATCCTGTTCTGGAGGTCATGTTACTTGACCATGACGAACCTACGAACTACGACCTGACCCGGAAGTGTTGAATAAAGTGCAACCGCGTGTTTACGAAGCAATGAACATTTCTTTGACAAGGCCATATACAACGGATGATGTAAAAAAGGCACTTTTTTCCATCAAGGATCTCAAGGCCCCAGGTTCTGATGGATTGCATGCCGTGTTCTTCAAAAAATGTTGGCATATTTTGGGAGATAAGCTAACAAAAGAGGTGCTAGATGCAATTAATAATAAGATAATTCCGGATGGTTGGAATGATACAGTCATAGTCTTAATTCCTAAAATTGTTAATCCTGAGTTAATCACCCAATTTAGGCCCATCAGTCTTTGTAACGTGTTGTACAAAGTCATATCTAAGATGATTGCATTCCGGTTGAAGGGTGTGCTAGATGAAGTTATTTCACCGGTGAAAGTGCTTTTGTGCCTGGGAAATTAATAACGGACAATATTTTAATCGCTTATGAGTGCATTCACAAAATCAAGGCGTGCAAGAAAGGGAATAATGGTTATTGTGCTGTCAAGTTAGATGTGAAGAAGGCGTATGATCGTGTTGAATGGGTGTTCCTGGAGAAGATGATGCACAAGCTTGGCTTTACCGGAGACTTTGTTAATTTGATCATGGCTTGTGTTCGCTCAGTAAAATATAAGGTGAAATTTAATAACCAGGAGACGGGGGGGGGGGGGGGGGGGCTTTGAGCCTACTAGGGGTCTCCGTCAAGGGGATCCACTATCACCATACTTGTTCCTATTGTGTGCAGAAGGGTTCTCAAGTCTTTTGGCTCATAGAGAGGAGGTTCGTGGCATTGAAGGTGTAAGGGTTTGCAGAAATGCACCATCAGTATCTCATTTACTTTTTGTTGATGCCTCCTTAATCCTTATGAAAGCAGATTTGGATAATGCAACCTCATTGAGGCAAGTACTTGATCAATACTGTGCAAGTTCCGGACAATTGGTAAGTGAGGCAAAATGTAGTATTTATTTCAGTCCTTGTGTGGATGTGGAGATAAAGGTAGAGATGTGCACGGAACTGAACATAATGACCGAAGCTTTATCTGATAGATACTTGGGTTTACCTTCAATGGTTGGGGCAGAAAGAAGTGATAGTTTTCAATATTTGGTCGAAAGGGTGATTGCTCGGTTGAAGGGTTGGAAGGAGAAATGGTTGTCTTTAGGAGGAAAGGAAATTTTATTGAAAGCAATTATCCAATCCCTTCAACATCGGCCATAAACACGCCGACGATACCCTCTCCATCACGCAGTTTCTACGGGCTGCGCCGCAGCTTGAGCACTTGGACATTTTCTTTGTGTCATGTTGCATGGATGGTGGCCAAGGACCTCTAAGGAACTTGCCGCAGGGTCAACTCAAATACAAGTGCTTGAAGAGCTTGAGAGTTCGTCAATTCAGAGGTAAAAAAAGTCAAGTAGAGCTTCTAGTACACATTGTGAAAAATGCCCCTGCTCTCGAAATTTTGACTCTAGACCCGAGAAGACAGCTCATTCCAGCAAACTTTTGTCAAGCTACGGAAGCCGAGAAAGAAAATCTCTCTAAGATCCGCCGTATGGCCACAACATTCATCGGTGGGAAACTTTCACCGAAGACAAAGTTCATTGTTGTATGAGATTTTAATTATATGTGTGTGGCTATAATGAAAATTAGATAATCCTTCGTGTGTTGCTGTATTTCAATGGGAGTTGGTTGTATGAAACATGAAAAGGTTGTATCAATAATATGAGAAGTGCAACATTGTTTTGATGTTGTGATGATTCTTTGAAAAGTGCAACATTTTTTTAATGTTGTGAATATTTTTTTGAAATTGCAAGCATTATTTGTAATTATTTGTATATATTTTTTGTTGAAATTTCAGTCATTTACTGAAATTCTGAACAGTTTCAGAAAAGTGTGAACATTTTTTAAATTCTGAACACTCTTTGAAAAATGCAAACAAAATTTTAAATTATGATCGATTGAATGTTCTAGAATATTCCTAATCCGGAGTAATAGGTTAATTGGGCCGGCCGAAATCCCTAGCGGCATGTGGGTTTCGGCGTCCCTAACGTGTACACAAGTCTACATGGCCCTCGTGTACAAAGGCCTACATGGGCCTCAGTTAGGCTGTGTCCTGGAAGAATCCCCTCAAAAAGAAAAAAAAGTCCTAGAAGAACAGCGTGGTGATCGAGTAGCAAGGATCTGGATCTTTGGAAATTGACCAGGGAAGCTATAACTAATGAAAATCTGGCAAAGCAGAAGGAGATATCACTGGAAATTGAAAAACTGCTGGAGCAAGAGGAGATTTATTGGGCACAGAGAGGGCGCATAGACTGGCTTCTCTTTTTTGGAGATAAAAACACGAATTATTTCTAGAATTTTGCGACTGAGCGTAGAAAGAGAAACATGATTAAAAGGTTAAAGGATGATCAAAGTATATGGCATGACAACTTGACGTTCATAAATCCTTTTATTTCAAATTACTTTGCCGGTTCTCAACCGAGGTAGAGGAGCCTGACCCGGAAGTGTTGAATAAAGTGTAACCGCGTGTTTACGAAGCAATGAACATTTCTTTGACAAGGCCATATACAATGGATGATGTAAAAAAGGCACTTTTTTCCATCAGGGATCTCAAGGCCCCAGGTTCTGATGGCATATTTTGGGAGATAAGCTAACAGAAGAGGTGCTAGATGCAATTAATAATAAGATAATTCCGGATGGTTGGAATGATACAGTCATAGTCTTAATTCCTAAAGTTGTTAATCCTGAGTTAATCACCCAATTTAGGCCCATTAGTCTTTGTAACGTGTTGTACAAAGTCATATCTAAGATGATTGCATTCCGGCTGAAGGGTGTGCTAGATGAAGTTATTTCACCGGTGAGAGTGCTTTTGTGCCTGGGCGATTAATAACGGACAATATTTTAATCGCTTATGAGTGCATTCACAAAATCAAGGCGTGCAAGAAAGGGAATAATGGTTATTGTGCTGTCAAGTTAGATGTGAAGAAGGCGTATGATCGTGTTGAATGGGTGTTCCTGGAGAAGATGATGCACAAGCTTGGCTTTACCGGAGACTTTGTTAATTTGATCATGGATTGTGTTCGCTCAGTAAAATATAAGGTGAGATTTAATAACCAGGAGATGGGGGGCTTAGAGCCTACTAGGGGTCTCCGTCAAGGGGATCCACTATCACCATACTTGTTCCTATTGTGTGCAGAAGGGTTCTCAAGTCTTTTGGCTCATAGAGAGGAGGTTCGTGGCATTGAAGGTGTAAGGGTTTGCAGAAATGCACCATCAGTATCTCATTTACTTTTTGTTGATGCCTCCTTAATCCTTATGAAAGCAGATTTGGATACTGCAACCTCATTGAGGCAAGTACTTGATCAATACTGTGCAAGTTCCGGACAATTCATAAGTGAGGCACAATGTAGTATTTATTTCAGTCCTTGTGTGGATGTGGAGATAAAGGTAGAGATATGCACGGAACTGAACATAATGACCGAAGCTTTATCCGATAGGTACCTGGGTTTACCTTCAATGGTTGGGGCAGAAAGAAGTGATAGTTTTCAATATTTGGTCGAAAGGGTGATTGCTCGGTTGAAGGGTTGGAAGGAAATGGTTGTCTTTAGGAGGAAAGGAAATTTTATTGAAATCAATTATCCAATCCCTTCCAGTTTTTGCGATGGGAGTTTTTCATATCCCAACGAAAATATGTAAGGAAATTACTGATGCTATGTCAAGCTTTCTTGCGTGTGTGTAGATTTTTTTCCATGCAACGTTTCCCAACAAATATTACTATACTTGTGAGGCAAAAGGATCAGAAGTGTGACACGTTGTAACAGAAGTATTAGGCAAGGTTGCCCATGTCTCCTTATCTTCTTGTTCTTGCTATAAATGAGCTCACATTTACCTCAGTGATGTCATGACTATGCATAACCATCTTCTTTTTGCTGATGATTTTCTAGTTTGCGGTATAGCTAATATACATGAAGCTCAGGTAATGGCTTGCATCATTAACCACATTTGTGCAGCTTCTCGCCAAGCTCCCAAATGGGCAAAGTTAGCAATTCATTTTAGTGCTCTGGTTAACGAGCAAACCAAAGAGATATTAAGGATATTCTTCTTGTAGATGACATGAGAAACACCTTTACTCACCTTGGCCTCCCTCTAATATTACCCGGTACAAACAGAACAATAGCTTACAACTTTGTGGTAGATAGATTTCTAGCCAAACTTTCTGGTTATAAATCCAATAAGCTCTCACATGCTGCTAGACTTTAGCTCGTTAAATCTGTTTTTTTTTCTTCCATTGTGGTGTATTACATGTCCAATATCTTATTCTCTAAAAAGTTTATTGCCAAACTCAGAACTATCATTAGAACCATTTGGTGGACATGAATAAGAGAGGGAGATATGTCAAAGAGTCTTTGTTTGAGAGCCTCGAAGGATATCTGCATTTCCAAAAAAGAAGGTGGGATAGGTACTAAAAATATTCAAGCCATGAACCAAAGTATAATTTTGGCTGCTCCTTGGTGGATTACCGAATCCCCTTCGTCCAATCTTCATCTCATTCTTAAAGCTAAATATTTTTTGGGATTCTTCTATTTGGACTGCTAGAAGTAATATCCCAATAAATCTAGTTTTTGGACCTCGATTATTAAAATGTTGCCTAAATTAAAAGGTTTATTCCCTTTATCTTATTAATGGGGGGCATTTCTATCTGAAGCCCACCCAAGTGTTCTACCTAGACTGCTATATATGACCATCTTATCTTGTAGGATGCCAACTTCATCTATCTGGTAAAGGTAAATGATCTTTGGATACCTAACCAAAAATAGTGGAATCATGCTCTAATCTACCACACTTTTCTGAACCCACTCCTTCTGTTATTACTAACACTCTTTTCATCAAGGATGAACGCAATGATATTTTTGAAGGAAATATGCCCTAGACGCAATAATAAAGTTATTATTTATTTCCTTATATCATGATAAATGTTTATTATTCATGCTATAATTGTATTAACCGGAAACATAATACATGTGTGAATACATAGACAAACAGAGTGTCACTAGTATGCCTCTACTTGACTAGCTCGTTGATCAAAGATGGTTATGTTTCCTAGCCATAGACATGAGTTATCATTTGATTAACGGGATCACATCATTAGGAGAATGATGTGATTGACTTGACCCATTCCGTGAGCTTAGCACTCGATCATTTAGTATGTTGTTATTGCTTTCTTCATGACTTATACATGTTCCTATGACTATGAGATTATGCAACTCCCGTTTACCGGAGGAACACTTTGTGTGCTACCAAACGTCACAACGTAACTGGGTGATTATAAAGGTGCTCTACAGGTGTCTCCGAAGGTACTTGTTGGGTTGGCGTATTTCGAGATTAGGATTTGTCACTCCGATTGTCGGAGAGGTATCTCTGGGCCCTCTCGGTAATGCACATCACTTAAGCCTTGCAAGCATTGCAACTAATGAGTTAGTTGTGGGATGATGTATTACGGAACGAGTAAAGAGACTTGCCGGTAACGAGATTGAACTAGGTATTGAGATACCGACGACCGAATCTCGGGCAAGTAACATACCGATGACAAAGGGAACAACGTATGTTGTTATGCGGTCTGACCGATAAAGATCTTCGTAGAATATGTGGGAGCCAATATGAGCATCCAGGTTCCGCTATTGGTTATTGACCGGAGACGTGTCTCGTTCATGTCTACATAGTTCTCGAACCCGTAGGGTCCGCACGCTTAACATTTCGATGACAGTTATATTATGAGTTTATATGTTTTGATGTACCGAAGGTTGTTTGGAGTCCAGGATGTGATCACGGACATGACGAGGAGTCTCGAAATGGTCGAGACATGAAGATTGATATATTGGAAGCCTATATTTGGATATCGGAAGTGTTCCGGGTGAAATCGGCATTTTACCGGAGTACCGAGGGGTTACCGGAACCCCCCGAGGGCTTAATGGGCCATAGTGGGCCTTTGTGGAGAAGAGGAGAGGCGGGCAGGGCAGGGCCGCGCGCCCCTCCCCCTAGTCCGAATAGGACAAGGAGAGGGGGGCGGCGCCCCCCTTTCCTTCCTCTCTCCCTCCTCTTTCCCCTCCACTCCTAATCCAACTAGGAAAAGGGAGGGAGTCCTACTCCCGGTGGGAGTAGGACTCCACCTGGCGCGCCCCTCCTGGCCGGCCGCACCTCCCCCCTTGCTCCTTTATATACGGGGGCAGGGGGGCACCCTAGAGACACAACAATTGATCGTTTGATCTTTTAGCCGTGTGCGGTGCCCCCCTCCACCATAGTCCACCTCGATAATACTGTAGTGGTGCTTAGGCGAAGCCCTGCGTCGGTAGAACATCATCATCGTCACCACAACGTCGTGCTGATGAAACCCTCCCTCAACACTCGGCTAGATCGGAGTTCGAGGGACGTCATCGGGCTGAATATGTGCTGAACTCGGAGGTGCCGTGCGTTCGGTAGTTGATCGGTCGGATCGTGAAGACGTACGACTACATCAACCGCGTTGTGCTAACGCTTCCGCTTTCGGTCTACGAGGGTACGTGGACAACACTCTCCCCTCTCGTTGCTATGCATCACCATGATCCTGCGTGTGCGTAGGAATTTTTTTGAAATTACTGCGTTCCCCAACAGTGGCATCCGAGCTAGGTTTTATGCGTTGATGTTATGTGCACGAGTAGAACACAAGTGAGTTGTGGGCGATACAAGTCATACTGCTTACCAGCATGTCATACTTTGGTTCAGCGGTATTGTTGGATGAAGCGGCCCGGACCGACATTACGCGTACGCTTATGCGAGACTGGTTTTACCGCCGTGCTTTGCACACAGGTGACTAGCGGGTGTCAGTTTCTCCAACTTTAGTTGAACCGAGTGTGGCTACGCCCGGTCCTTGAGAAGGTTAAAACATCACTAACTTGACGAACTATCGTTGTGGTTTTGATGCGTAGGTAAGAACGGTTCTTGCTTTGCCCATAGCAGCCACGTAAAACTTGGAACAACAAAGTAGAGGACGTCTAACTTGTTTTTGCAGGGTATGTTGTGATGTGATATGGTCAAGACGTGATGAGATATAAGTTGTTGTATGAGATGATCATGTTTTGTTGAAGTTATCGGCAACTGGCAAAAGCTTTATGGTTGTCTCTTTATTGCATAAGATGCAAGCGCCAAATAATTGCTTTACTTTATCGCTATGCGATAGCAATAGTTGCAAGAGCAGTAGTTGGCGAGACGACCATGTGACGACACATTGATATAGATCAAGATGATGGAGATCATGGTGTCATGCCGGTGACGATGGAGATCATGACCATGCTTTGGAGATGGAGATCAAAGGCACAAGATGATGATGGCCATATCATGTCACATATTATGATTGCATGTGATGTTTATCTTTTATACATCTTATTTTGCTTAGTTCGGCGGTAGCTTTATAAGATGATCTCTCACTAAATTTCAAGGTATAAGTGTTCTCCCTGAGTATGCACCGTTGCGAAAGTTCTTCGTGCTGAGACACCACGTGATGATCGGGTGTGATAGGCTCTACGTTCAAATACAACGGGTGCAAAACAGTTGCACACGCGGAATACTCAGGTTAAACTTGACGAGCCTAGCATATAACAGATATGGCCTCGGAACACCGAGACCGAAAGGTCGAGCGTGAATCATATAGTAGATTTGATCAACATAAATGATGTTCACCATTGAAACTACTCCATCTCACGTGATGATCGGACATGGTTTAGTTGATATGGATCACGTGATCACTTAGAGGACTAGAGGGATGTCTATCTAAGTGGGAGTTCTTAAGTAATATGATTAATTTGTTGGAAATATGCCCTAGAGGCAATAATAAATTGGTTATCATTATATTTCCTTGTTCATGATAATCGTTTATTATCCATGCTAGAATTGTATTGATAGGAAACTCAGATACATGTGTGGATACATAGACAACACCATGTCCCTAGTAAGCCTCTAGTTGACTAGCTCGTTGATCAATAGATGGTTACGGTTTCCTGACCATGGACATTGGATGTCGTTGATAACGGGATCACATCATTAGGAGAATGATGTGATGGACAAGACCCAATCCTAAGTCTAGCACAAGATCGTGTAGTTCGTTTGCTAAGAGCTTTTCTAATGTCAAGTATCATTTCCTTAGACCATGAGATTGTGCAACTCCCGGATACCGTAGGTATGCTTTGGGTGTACCAAACGTCACAACGTAACTGGGTGGCTATAAAGGTGCACTACAGGCATCTCCAAAAGTGTCTATTGGGTTGGCACGAATCGAGACTGGGATTTGTCACTCCGTGTAAACGGAGAGGTATCTCTGGGCCCACTCGGTAGGACATCATCATAATGTGCACAATGTGACCAAGGAGTTGATCACGGGATGATGTGTTACGGAACGAGTAAAGAGACTTGCCGGTAACGAGATTGAACAAGGTATCGGGATACCGACGATCGAATCTCGGGCAAGTAACATACCGATAGACAAAGGGAATTGAATATGGGATTGATTGAATCCCCGACATCGTGGTTCATCCGATGAGATCATCGTGGAACATGTGGGAGCCAACATGGGTATCCAGATCCCGCTGTTGGTTATTGGCCGGAGAACGTCTCGGTCATGTCTGCATGGTTCCCGAACCCGTAGGGTCTACACACCTAAGGTTCGATGACGCTAGGGTTATAGGGAATAGATATACGTGGTTACCAAATGTTGTTCGGAGTCCCGGATGTGATCCCGGATGTCACGAGGAGTTCCGGAATGGTCCGGAGGTAAAGATTTATATATGGGAAGTCCTGTTTCGGTCACCGGAAAAGTTTCGGGTGCTATCGGTAACGTACTGGGACCACCGGGAGGGTCCCGGGGGTCCACCAGGTGGGGCCACCGGCCCCAGAGGGCTGCACGGGCCAAGTGTGGGAAGGGACCAGCCCCTAGGTGGGCTGGTGCGCCTCCCACAAGGGGCCCAGGGCGCAGGAAGGGGGGGAAGGGGAAACCCTAGGCTCAGATGGGCCTAAGGCCCACCTAGTGGTGCGCCCCCCCTCTCTCCCCCTTGGCCGCCCCCCTAGATGGATCTAGGGCTGGCCGCACCCCTTGGGGGGGAAACCCTAGAGGGGGGTGCAGCCCCTCCCCCTCCCCTATATATAGTGGGGTTTTTGGGGCTGCCATACACATGAGAACATCTCTCTCTTGGCGCAGCCCTACCCCTCTCCCTCCTCCTCCTCTCCCGCAGTGCTTGGCGAAGCCCTGCAGGATTGCCACGCTCCTCCATCACCACCACGCCGTCGTGCTGCTGCTGGACGGAGTCTTCCCCAACCTCTCCCTCTCTCCTTGCTGGATCAAGGCGTGGGAGACGTCACTGGGCTGCACGTGTGTTGAACGCGGAGGCGCCGTGGTTCGGCGCTTAGATCGGAATCAACCGCGATCTGAATCGCTACGAGTACGACTCCTTCATCCGCGTTCTTGCAACGCTTCCGCATCGCCATCTACAAGGGTATGTAGATGCACTCCCCTTCCCCTCGTTGCTAGATTACTCCATAGATTGATCTTGGTGATGCGTAGAAAATTTTAAATTTCTGCTACCTTCCCCAACAGTGGTATCAGAGCTAGGTCTATGCGTAGTTTCTATGCACGAGTAGAACACAAAGTAGTTGTGGGCGTCGATTTTGTCAATTTACTTGCCGTTACTAGTCTTATCTTGATTCGGCGGCATCATGGGATGAAGCGGCCCGGACCGACCTTACACATACTCTTACGTGAGACAGGTTCCACCGACTGGCATGCACTAGTTGCATAAGGTGGCTAGCGGGTGTCTGTCTCTCCCACTTTAGTCGGATCGGATTCGATGAAAAGGGTCCTTATGAAGGGTAAATAGAAATTGGCATATCACGTTGTGGCTTTTGCGTAGGTAAGAAACGTTCTTGCTAGAATCCCATAGCAGCCATGTAAAACATGCAACAACAATTAGAGGTCGTCTAACTTGTTTTTGCAGGGTATGCTATGTGATGTGATATGGCCAAAAGGATGTGATGAATGATATATGTGATGTATGAGATTGATCATGTTCTTGTAATAGGAATCACGACTTGCATGTCGATGAGTATGACAACCGGCAGGAGCCATAGGAGTTGTCTTAATTTATTGTATGACCTGCGTGTCAATGAAAAACGCCATGTAATTACTTTACTTTATTGCTAACCGTTAGCCATAGTAGTAGAAGTAATAGTTGGCGAGACAACTTCATGAAGACACAATGATGGAGATCATGGTGTCATGCCGGTGACGAAGGTGATCATGCCGCGCCTCGAAGATGGAGATCAAAGGCGCAGGATGATATTGGCCATATCACGTCACTTTATGATTTGCATGTGATGTTTGTCATGTTTACATCTTATTTGCTTAGAACGACGGTAGCATAAATAAGATGATCCCTCACTAAAATTTCAAGAGACGTGTTCCCCCTAACTGTGCACCGTTGCGAAGGTTCGTTGTTTCGAAGCACCACGTGATGATCGGGTGTGATAGATTCTAACGTTCGAATACAACGGGTGTTGACGAGCCTAGCATGTACAGACATGGCCTCGGAACACAAGCAAAACACTTAGGTTGACTTGACGAGCCTAGCATGTACAGACATGGCCTCGGAACACAAGAGATCGAAAGGTCGAACATGAGTCGTATAGTAGATGCGATCAACATGGAGATGTTCACGGATGATGACTAGTCCGTCTCACGTGATGATCGGACACGGCCTAGTTTGACTCGGATCATGTATCACTTAGATGACTAGAGGGATGTCTATCTGAGTGGGAGTTCATTGAATAATCAGATGAACTTAATTATCATGAACATAGTCAAAAGGTCTTTGCAAATTATGTCATAGCTTACGCTTTAGTTCTACTGTTTAAGATATGTTCCTAGAGAAAATTTAGTTGAAAGTTGGTAGTAGCAATTATGCGGACTGGGTCCGTAAACTGAGGATTGTCCTCATTGCTGCACAGAAGGCTTATGTCCTTAATGCACCGCTCGGTGTGCTGAACCTCAGCGTCGTCTGTAGATGTTGCGAAACATCTGACATACACGTTTTGATGACTACGTGATAGTTCAGTGCGTAATGCTAACGGTTTAGAATTGTGGCACCAAAGACGGTTTTGAAACGTCGCAGAACATATGAGATGTTCCGAAGACTGAAATTGGGATTTCAGGCTAGTGCCCACGTCAAGAGGTATGAGACCTCTGACAAGTTTCTTAAGCCTGCAAACTGAGGGAGAAAAGCTCCATCGTTGAGCATGTGCTCAGATTGTCTGAGTACTGCAATCGCTTGAATCGAGTGGGAGTTAATCTTCCAGATGAGATAGTGATGGTTCTCCATAGTCACTGCCACCAAGCTATTAGAGCTTCGTGATGAACTATAACATATCAGGGATAGATATGATGATCCTTGAGAAACTCGCGATGTTTGACACCGCAAAAGTAGAAATCAAGAAGGAGCATCAATTGTTGATGGTTAGTAAAACCACTAGTTTCTAGAAGGGCAAGGGCAAAAGGGATACTTCATGAAACAGCAAATCATTTGCTGCTCTAGTGAAGAATCCCAAGGTTGAACCCAAACCCGAGACTAAGTGCTTCTGTAATGAGGGGAACGGTCACTGAAGCAGAACTACCCTAGATACTTGGTAGATGAGAGGGCAGGCAAGGTCGACAGAAGTATATTGGATATACATTATATGAATGTGTACTTTACTAGTACTCCTAGCAGCGCCAGGGTATTAGATACCGGTTTGGTTGCTAAGTGTTAGTAACGCGAAATAAAAGCTGCGGAATAAACGGAGACTAGCTAAAGGTGAGATGACGATATGTGTTGGAAGTGTTTCCAAGGTTGATGTGATCAAGCGTCGCATGCTCCCTCTACCATCGAGATTGGTGTTAAACCTAAATAATTGTTATTTGGTGTTTGCGTTGAGCATGATTGGATTATGTTTATCGCAATATGGTTATTCATTTAAGGAGAATAATGGTTACTCTGTTTATTTGAATAATACCTTCAATGGTCTTGCACCTAAAATGAATCTCGATCGCAGTGATACACATGTTCGTGCCAAAAGATATAAATAGTAATGATAGTACCACATACTTGTGGCACTGCCATTTGAGTCATATTGGTATAGAACGCATGAAGAAGCTCCATGTAGATGGATCTTTGGACTCACTCGTTTTTGAAAGGATTGAGACATGCGAACCATGTCTATTGGTATATATGCGTGAAGAAACTCCATGCAGATGGATCGTTTGGACTCACTTGATTTTGAATCACTTGAGACATGCAAATCATACCACATGGGCAAGATGACTGAAAGGCCTCGTTTTCAGTAAGATGGAACAAGAGAGCAACTTGTTGGAAGTAATACATTTGATGTGTGCAGTCCAATGAGTGCTGAGGCACGCAGTGGATATCGATATGTTCTTACTTCACAGATGATTTGAGTAGATGCTGAGAATATTTACTTGATGAAACACAAGTCTAAATTATTGAAAGGTTCAAGTAATTTCAGAGTGAAGTTGAAGATCGTCGTGACAAGAGGATAAAATGTCTATGATATGATCATAGAGATATCTGAGTTACGAGTTTGGCACACAATTAAGACATTGTGGAAAGTGTTTCACAATTAATACCACCTGGAACACCACAGTGTGATGGTGTGTCCGAACATCATAACTGCACCCTATTGGATATGGTGCATACCATGATGTCTCTTATTGAATTACCACTATCGTTTATGGGTTAGGCATTAGAGACAACCGCATTCACTTTAAAAGGGGCACCACGCAATTCCGTTGAGACGACACCATTTAGAGAAACCTAAATTGTCGTTTCTTAAAAGTTTGGGGCTGCGATGCTTATGTGAAAAAGTTTCAGGCTGATAAGCTCGAACCCAAAGAGGATAAATGCATCTTCATAGAATACCCAAAACAGTTGGGTATACCTCCTATTTCAGATCTGGAAGCAAAAGTAATTGCTTCTAGAGACAGGTCCTTTCTCGAGGAAAAGTTTCTCTCAAAAGAATTGAGTGGGAGGATGGTAGAGACTTGATGAGGTTATTGAACCGTCACTTCAACTAGTGTATAGCAGGGCACAAGAAGTTGTTCCTGTGGCACCTACACCAATTGAAGTGGAAGCTTATGATAGTGATCATGAAACTTCGGATCAAGTCACTACCAAACCTCGTAGGACGACGAGGATGCGTGCTACTTCAGAGTGGTACGTGATCCTGTCTTGAAAGTCATATTGTTAGACAACAATGAACCTACGAGCTATGGAGAAGCGATGGTGGGCCCATATTCCGACAAATGGTTAGAAGCCATGAAATCCGAGATAGGATCCATGTATCAGAACAAAGCATGGACTTTGGTGAACTTGCCCGATGATCAGCAAGCCATTGAGATAAATGGATCTTTAAGAAGAAGACGGACGTGGACGGTAATGTTACCATCTATGAAGCTCGACTTGTGGCAAAGAGTATTTTCACAAGTTCAAGGAGTTGACTACGATGAGATTTTCTCATCCGTAGCGATGCTTAAGTCCGTCGGAATCATGTTAGCATTAGCTGCATTTATGAAATCTGGCAAATGGATGTCAAAACAAGTCTCCTTACCAGTTTTCGTAAGGAAAGGTTGTATGTGATACAATCAGAAAGGTTTTGTCGATCCTAAGGATGCTGAAAGGTATGCTAGCTCCAGTGATCCTTCCATGGATTAGAGCAAGCATCTCGGAGTCAGAATATACGTTTTGATGGAGTGATCAAAGTTTTTGGGTTTATACAAAGTTTGTTAGAAACTTGTATTTACAATAAAGTGAGTGGGAGCGCTAGAACATTTCTGATAAGTATATGTGAATGACATATTGTTGATCCGAAATGATATAAAATTTCTGGAAAGCATAAATGGTTGTTTGAAAGGAGTTTTTCAAAGGAAGACCTGGATAAAGCTGCTTACATATTGGGCATCAAGATCTATAGAGATAGATCAAGACGCCTGATGATACTTTCAAAGAACGCACACCTTGACATGATTTTGAAAGAGTTCAAAATAGATCAGCAAAGAAGGAGTTCTTGGCTGTGTTACAAGGTGTGAGTATTGAGTAAGACTCAAGACCTGACCACAGCAGAAGAGAGAGAAAGGACGAAGGTCGTCCCCTATGCTTTAGACGTAGGCTCTACAGTATGCTATGCTGTGTACCGCACATGAAGTGTGCCTTGCCATGAGTTGGTCAAGGGGTACAATAGTGATCCGGGAATGGATCACATGACAGCGGTCGAACTCATCCTTAGTATCTAGTGGACTAAGGAATTTTCTCAATTATGGAGGTGAAGAGGAGTTCGTCGTAAAGGGTTACGTCGATGCGAACTTTGACACTAATCCGGATGACTCTGAGTAGTAAACCGGATTCGTATAGTAGAGCAGTTATTTGAAATGGCTCCAAGTAGCGCGTGGTAGCGTCCACAAGATGACATAGATATTCGTAAAGCACACACGGATCTGAAAGGTTCAGAACCGTTGACTAATAACCTCTCTCACAAGCATAACATGATCAAACCAGAACTCATTGAGTGTTAATCACATAGTGATGTGAACTAGATTGTTGACTCTAGTAAACTCTTTGGATGTTGGTCACATGGTGATGTGACCTGTGAGTGTTAATCACATGGTGATGTGAACTAGATTATTGACTCTAGTGCAAGTGGGAGACTGTTGGAAATATGCCCTAGAGGCAATAATAAATTGGTTATTATTATATTTCCTTGTTCATGATAATCGTTTATTATCCATGCTAGAATTGTATTGATAGGAAACTCCGATACATGTGTGGATACATAGACAACACCATGTCCCTAGTAAGCCTCTAGTTGACTAGCTCGTTGATCAATAGATGGTTACGGTTTCCTGACCATGGACATTGGATGTCGTTGATAACGGGATCACATCATTAGGAGAATGATGTGATGGACAAGACCCAATCCTAAGTCTAGCACAAGATCGTGTAGTTCGTTTGCTAAGAGCTTTTCTAATGTCAAGTATCATTTCCTTAGACCATGAGATTGTGCAATTCCCGGATACCGTAGGTATGCTTTGGGTGTACCAAACGTCACAACGTAACTGGGTGGCTATAAAGGTGCACTACAGGCATCTCCAAAAGTGTCTGTTGGGTTGGCACGAATCGAGACTGGGATTTGTCACTCCGTGTAAACGGAGGGGTATCTCTGGGCCCACTCGGTAGGACATCATCATAATGTGCACAATGTGACCAAGGAGTTGATCACGGGATGATGTGTTACGGAACTAGTAAAGAGACTTGCCCGTAACGAGATTGAACAAGGTATCGGGATACCGACGATCGAATATCGGGCAAGTAACATACCGATAGACAAAGGGAATTGAATACGGGATTGATTGAATCCCCGACATCGTGGTTCATTCGATGAGATCATCGTGGAATATGTGGGAGCCAACATGGGTATCCAGATCCCGCTATTGGTTATTGGCCGGAGAACGCCTCGGTCATGTCTGCATGGTTCCCGAACCCGTAGGGTCTACACACTTAAGGTTCGATGACGCTAGGGTTATAGGGAATAGATATACGTGGTTACCGAATGTTGTTCGGAGTCCCGGATGAGATCCCGGATGTCACGAGGAGTTCCGGAATGGTCCGGAGGTAAAGATTTATATATGGGAAGTCCTGTTTCGGTCACCGGAAAAGTTTCGGGTGCTATCGGTAACGTACCGGGACCACCGGGAGGGTCCCGGGGGTCCACCAGGTGGGGCCACCGGCCCCAGAGGGCAGCATGGGACAAGTGTGGGAAGGGACCAGCCCCTAGGTGGGCTGGTGCGCCTCCCACAAGGGGCCCAGGGCGCAGGAAGGGGGGGAAGGGGAAACCCTAGGCTCAGATGGGCCTAAGGCCCACCTAGTGGTGCGCCCCCCCTCTCTCCCCCCTTGGCCGCCCCCTAGATGGATCTAGTGGCCGCACCCCTTGGGGGGGAAACCCTAGAGGGGGGTGCAGCCCCTCCCCCTCCCCTATATATAGTGGGGTTTTTGGGGCTGCCATACACATGAGAACATCTCTCTCTTGGCGCAGCCCTACCCCTCCCCCTCCTCCTCCTCTCCCGCAGTGCTTGGCGAAGCCCTGCAGGATTGCCACGCTCCTCCATCACCACCACGCCGTCGTGCTACTGCTGGACGGAGTCTTCCCCAACCTCTCCCTCTCTCCTTGCTGGATCAAGGCGTGGGAGACGTCACCGGGCTGCATGTGTGTTGAACGCAGAGGCCCCGTGGTTCGACGCTTAGATCGGAATCAACCGCGATCTGAATCGCTACGAGTACGACTCCTTCATCCGCGTTCTTGCAACGCTTCCGCATCGCGATCTACAAGGGTATGTAGATGCACTCCCCTTCCCCTCGTTGCTAGATTACTCCATAGATTGATCTTGGTGATGCGTAGAAAATTTTGAATTTCTGCTACCTTCCCCAACATAATTGAACTTTAATTTATCATGAACTTAGTCCTGGTAGTATTAGCATATCTATGTTGTAGATCAATCGCTCGCGATGTTGCTCCCCGTTTAATTTTATATGTTCCTAGAGAAAACTAAGTTGAAAGATGTTAGTAGCAATGATGCGGATTGGATCCGTGATCTGAGGTTTATCCTCATTGCTGCACAGAAGAATTATGTCCTTGATGCACCACTAGGTGACAGACCTATTGCAGGAGCAGATGCAGACGTTATGAACGTTTGGCTAGCTCAATATGATGACTACTTGATAGTTTAGTGCACCATGCTTAACGGCTTAGAATCGGGACTTCAAAGATGTTTTGAACATCATGGACCATATGAGATGTTCCAGGAGTTGAAGTTAATATTTCAAGCAAATACCCGAGTTGAGAGATATGAAGTCTCCAACAAGTTCTATAGCTAAAAGATGGAGGAGAATAACTCAAGCAGTGAGCATGTGCTCAGATTGTCTGGGTACTACAATCGCTTGAATCAAGTGGGAGTTAATCTTCCAGATAAGATAGTGATTGACAGAATTCTCTAGTCACCATCACCAAGTTAGTAGAACTTCGTGATGAACTATAGTATGCAAGGGATAACGTAGACGATTCCCGAGCTTTTCATGATGATGAAATCAGAAATCAAGAAAGAGCATCAAGTGTTGATGATTAACAAGACCACTAGTTTCAAGAAAAGGGCAAAGGGAAAGAAAGGGAACTTCATGTAGAACAGCAAGCAAGTTGCTGCTCAAGTGAAGAAGCCCAAGTTTGGACCTAAGCTTGAGACTGAGTGCTTCTACTACAAAAGGACTGGTCACTGGAAGCAGAACTACCCCAAATAATTGGCGAATAAGAAGGATGGCAAAGTGAACAAAAATATATTTGATATACATGTTATTGATGTGTACTTTACTAGTGTTTATAGCAACCCCTCAGTATTTGATACTGGTTTAGTTGCTAAGAGTAGTAACTTAAAACAGGAGTTGCAAAATGAACAGAGACTAGTTAAGGATGAAGTGACAATGTGTGTTGGAAGTAGTTCCAAGATTGATGTGATCATCATCGCACAATCCATATAACTTTCGGGATTAGTGTTGAACCTAAATAAGTGTTATTTGGTGTTTGCGTTGAGCATGAATATGATTGGATCATGTTTATTGCAAAACGGTTATTCATGTAAGTTGGAGAATAATTGTTGTTCTGTTTACATGAATAAAACCTTCTATGGTCATACACCCAATGAAAATGGTTTGTTGGATCTCGATCGTGGTGATACACATTTTCATAATATTGAAGCCAAAAGATGCAAAGTTAATAATGATAGTGCAACTTATTTGTGGCACTGCCGTTTAGGTCATATTGGTGTAAAGCGCATGAAGAAACTCCATGCTGATGGAATTTTGGAATCACTTGATTATGAATCACTTGATGCTTGCGAACCATGCCTCATGGGCAAGATGACTAAGACTCCGTTCTCCGGAACAATGGAGCGAGCAACTGACTTATTGAAAATAATACATACTGATGTATGCGGTCCGATGAATGTTAAGGCTCGCGGCAAGTATCGTTATTTTCTGACCTTCACAGATGATTTGAGCAGATATGGGTATATCTACTTGATGAAACTCAAGTCCGAAACATTTGAAAAGTTCAAAGAATTTCAGAGTGAAGTGGAGAATCATCGTAACAAGAAAATAAAAGTTTCTACGATAAGATCGCAGAGATGAAATATTTGAGTTACGAGTTTGGCCTTCAGTTAAAACAATGTGAAATAGTTTCACTACTCACGCCACCTAGAACACCTCAGTGTAACGGTGTGTCCGAACGTCATAACCATACTTTATTAGATATGGTGTGATCTATGATGTCTCTTACCGATCTATCACTATCGTTTGGGGTTATGCATTAGAGACAGCTGCCTTCACGTTAAATAGGGCATCGTCTAAATCCGTTCAGACGACACCGTATGAACTGTGGTTTAGCAAGAAACCTAAGCTGTCGTTTCTTAAAGTTTGGGGTTGCGATGCTTATGTGAAAAGGCTTCAGCCTGATAAGCTTGAACCCAAATCGGAGAAGTGTGTCTTCATAGGATACCCAAACGAAACTGTTGGGTACACCTTCTATCACAGATCCGAAGGCAAGATGTTCGTTGCTGAGAATGGATCCTTTCTAGAGAAGGAGTTTTTCTTGAAAGAAGTGAGTAGGAGGAAAGTAGAACTTGATGAGGTAACTGTACCTGCTCCCTTATTGGAAAGTAGTTCATCATAGAAATCTGTTCCTGTGACTACTACACCAATTAGTGAGGAAGCTAATGATGATGATCATGTAACTTCAGATCAAGTTACTACCGAACCTCGTAGGTAAACCAGAGTGAGATCCGCACCAGAGTGGTACGGTAATCCTGTTCTGGAGGTCATGTTACTTGACCATGACGAACCTACGAACTATGAGGAAGCGATGATGAGCCCAGATTCCGCGAAATGGCTTGAGGCCATGAAATCTGAGATGAGATCCATGTATGAGAACAAAGTATGGACTTTGATTGACTTGCCCAATGATCGGCGAGCCATTGAGATTAAATGGATCTTCAAGAGGAAGACGGACGCTGATAGTAGTGTTACTATCTACAAAGCTAGAATTGTCGCAAAAGGTTTTCGACAAGTTCAAGGTGTTGACTACGATGAGAGTTTCTCACTCGTATCTATGCTTAAGTCTGTCCGAATCATGTTAGCAATTTCCGCATTTTATGAAATCTGGCAAATGGATAAACAAAACTACATTCCTTAATGGATTTATTAAAGAAGAGTTGTATATAATGCAACCAGAAGGTTTTGTCAATCCTAAAGGTGCTAACAAAATATGCAAGCTCCAGCGATCCATCTATGGACTGGTGCAAGCATCTCGGAGTTGGAATATACGCTTTGATAAGTTGATCAAAAGATATAGTTTTATACAGACTTGCGGTGAAGCCTGTATTTACAAGAAAGTGAGTGGGAGCACTACAACATTTCTGATAAGTATATCTGAATGACATATTGTTGATCAGAAATAATATAGAATTATTCTGCAAAGCATAAAGGAGTGTTTGAAAGGAGTTTTTCAAAGAAAGACCTCGGAGAAGCTACTTACATATTGAGCATCAAGATCCATAGAGATAGATCAAGACGCTTGATAAGTTTTTTCAACGAGTACATACCTTGACAAAATTTTGAAGTAGTTCAAAATGGAATAGTCAAAGAAAGAGTTCTTGCCTGTGTTACAAGGTGTGAAATTGAGTAAGACTCAAAGCCCAACCACGGCAGAAGATAGAAAGAGAATGAAAGTCATTCCCTATGCCTTGGCCATAGGTTCTATAAAGTATGCCATGCTGTGTACCAGATCTATTGTATACCCTACACTGATTTTGGCAAGGGAGTACAATAGTGATCTAGGAGTAGATCACTGGACATCGGTCAAAATTATCCTTAGTGGAATAAGGATATGTTTCTCGATTATGGAGGTGACAAAAGGTTCGTCGTAAAGGGTTACGTCGATGCAAATTTTGACACTGATCCAGATGACTCTAAGTCTCAATCTGGATACATATTGAAAGTGGGAGCAATTAGCTAGAGTAGCTCCGTGCAGAGCATTGTTGACATAGAAATTTGCAAAATACATACGGATCTGAATGTGGCAGACCCGTTGACTAAACTTCTCTCACAAGCAAAACATGATCACACCTTAGTACTCTTTGGGTGTTAATCACATAGCGATGTAAACTAGATTATTGACTCTAGTAAACCCTTTGGGTGTTGGTCACATGACGATGTGAACTATGGGTGTTAATCACATGATGATGTGAACTATTGGTATTAAATCACATGGTGATGTGAACTAGATTATTGACTCTAGTGCAAGTGGGAGACTGAAGGAAATATGCCCTAGAGGCAATAATAAAGTTATTATTTATTTCCTTATATCATGATAAATGTTTATTATTCATGCTAGAATTGTATTAACCGGAAACATAATACATGTGTGAATACATAGACAAACAGAGTGTCACTAGTATGCCTCTACTTGACTAGCTCGTTGATCAAAGATGGTTATGTTTCCTAGCCATAGACATGAGTTGTCATTTGATTAACGGGATCACATCATTAGGAGAATGATGTGATTGACTTGACCCATTCCGTTAGCTTAGCACTCGATCGTTTAGTATGTTGCTATTGCTTTCTTCATGACTTATACATGTTCCTATGACTATGAGATTATGCAACTCCCGTTTACCGGAGGAACACTTTGTGTGCTACCAAACGTCACAACGTAACTGGGTGATTATAAAGGTGCTCTACAGGTGTCTCCGAAGGTACTTGTTGGGTTGGCGTATTTCGAGATTAGGATTTGTCACTCCGATTGTCAGAGAGGTATCTCTGGGCCCTCTCGGTAATGCACATCACTTAAGCCTTGCAAGCATTGCAACTAATGAGTTAGTTGTGGGATGATGTATTACGGAACGAGTAAAGAGACTTGCCGGTAACGAGATTGAACTAGGTATTGAGATACCGACGATCGAATCTCGGGCAAGTAACATACCGATGACAAAGGGAACAACGTATGTTGTTATGCGGTCTGACCGATAAAGATCTTCGTAGAATATGTGGGAGCCAATATGAGCATCCAGGTTCTGCTATTGGTTATTGACCGGAGACGTGTCTCGTTCATGTCTACATAGTTCTCGAACCCGTAGGGTCCGCACGCTTAACGTTTCGATGACAGTTATATTATGAGTTTATATGTTTTGATGTACCGAAGGTTGTTCGGAGTCCTGGATGTGATCACGGACATGACGAGGAGCCTCGAAATGGTCGAGACATGAAGATTGATATATTGGAAGCCTATATTTGGATATCGGAAGTGTTTCGGGTGAAATCGGGATTTTATCGGAGTACCGAGGGGTTACCGGAACCCCCCGGGGGCTTAATGGGCCATAGTGGGCCTTTGTGGAGAAGAGGAGAGGCGGGCAGGGCAGGGCCGCGCGCCCCTCCCCCTAGTCCGAATAGGACAAGGAGAGGGGGGCGGCGCCCCCCTTTCCTTCCTCTCTCCCTCCTCTTTCCCCTCCACTCCTAATCCAACTAGGAAAAGGGAGGGAGTCCTACTCCCGGTGGGAGAAGGACTCCACCTGGCGCGCCCCTCCTGGCCGGCCGCACCTCCCCCCTTGCTCCTTTATATACGGGGGCAGGGGGCACCCTAGAGACACAACAATTGATCGTTTGATCTTTTAGCCGTGTGCGGTGCCCCCCTCCACCATAGTCCACCTCGATAATACTATAGCGGTGCTTAGGCGAAGCCCTGCGTCGGTAGAACATCATCCTCGTCACCACACCGTCGTGCTGACGAAACTCTCCCTCAACACTCGGCTGGATCGGAGTTCGAGGGACGTCATCGGGCTGAACGTGTGCTGAACTCGGAGGTGCCGTGCGTTCGGTACTTGATCGGTCGGATCGTGAAGACGTACGACTACATCAACCGCGTTGTGCTAACGCTTCCACTTTCGGTCTACGAGGGTACGTGGACAACACTCTCCCCTCTCGTTGCTGTGCATCACCATGATCCTGCGTGTGCGTAGGATTTTTTTCAAATTACTGCGTTCCCCAACAATTTTGTGCTCGGATCTCACTCCTAATGGCAAGGGCAACTTTAAAAGTACCTACAAGCTTTGTTTGCAGGACATTGAGGCTAATCATAACAATCAACCAAGACAGGTTTCCACACATGTTAAGAATCTTCTTAATCAGGTATGGAAGCAGGAACTCATGGCACCCAGAGTGCAAACATTTGCTTGGTAGCTCCTTAGAAAGGCTCTTTCCACTGACATGAGAGCTAGTAGGTTCTCCTCGCATATCAGCAAAAATCGTTGCACATGTAAACAACCCGAGGATAAACTTCATCTTTCATTCATCCCTGTCACCTTAAGGTGGATACTTTTATTTCTGCTTTAAGACAATGTGTAGGGCATCATATGTAACATTCTTTCTATGAATCACCCTTTTGCTTGTACATAAGTTTCCACTAAAAATTAATGCAATTTTACCAGCTAGGAATAAACCATGTTGTTTATGCCAAGTTGGCAAACTTACCAATCGATCATTTTTAACTAAACATTATCTAAACTTACTTTGTGTTTCTCGTACATAAACTTTCCATATCTTGCTTTCTCCGATGACCCCCCCAATCTGTACAATGGTGAGAAAGAACAGACATCATATATTAGGCCATCGACCACACAGGTGCCTCATTGGAGCGTCGAAGCATGGGGCGCAACATGCTAGGCCGCCCGCCATGTCATGTGTTGTTGGATGGAGGAGGAGACAAAGACCGTGACGACGACTCAGCCCTATGCCCTGGCGAACTAGCTCGATGCAGTGGTGTCGAGATCGGCGGCAGAGGTGGGGGCGCAACATAGGTATGCTTGCGACGGAGGTGGCGATGGCGACGTGAGAGAGTTGAACTCGCAGTGGAGGCGGAGGTTGCGGCATCGGGGTCTGGGAGGAACTGTTTTGAGATAGACAAACGAGGATAGAAAGGATGTGGTCATGCCTCCGCGCAACGCTGCCTGGTCCATGCACGGGGTTAGACGCTCTGAGGTTAGCGCCTGGTGACTAGTGGCTTAGACTGAGTCGCGCGTGGGATACACGGAGTGAGCATTCACCGATTACAATTTTTTTTAATAAAAGGATCTAAGGGTTGAAATTGTTTTCGAATGATTGTGTCACTAGACTGTGAAATAAAAGGATGCCAGGGGTGGATTTCCGAGAAAATTCTTTGTACTCACACCATTCTTACCATATGTACCTCTGTCGCTTCCTTTTTCGCCGTATATGACAAAAGACGTGGAGACACCAAGCGCAGTATGAACAAAGGAAGAGGAACGCACCATGAAGGCACACATGATGGGGAGAGCATTCGACCACTTCCGCTCCTTGGCGTGGTTCTACCTGACACCGGTTGTCGCGACGTGCACCCACATCGGGGTGCTCTGGACGTATCTCAACCAGCACCTCCGGTGGCCTGTGCGGCGGCTCCTTCCGTTTCTCGACACGTTCGTCATGTACAAAGAGCGTTGAAAAGGTCGATTGTCATGTACAAAGTTACCAACCAAAACACACACACACACAGTATGTGCACAAAGTCTGTTTTGTGTTATCACCAAGATGCCATCTAGTGGGGTGGGAAAGAATTGCAAAAAGAAAAAAATTGTCGAATGCATAACACATTCTACATGTGAAATTGTGGGCCCAAAAATGTGTGGACTTGTCAACATGGATGTGATGTGCCTCACCGGAGCGTCGAAGCACGAGACACATCACACCTGGCTGCCTGTCACGTCATGTGTTGTTGGATGGAGGAGGGGACAGAGACCGCGGCGATGACTCAACCCTATGCCATGGGCGCGGTAGTGTCCATCTTGACGGAAGAGGTGAGGGCACGGCCTAGAGAAGCTTGCGATAGAGGTGGTGATGGTGGCGCGAGAGAGATAGCTCGCGGCAGAGGCGTTGATTGCGACATTGGGTTCTGGGAGGAATTATTCCGAGATAGACAGTAGAGGGGAGAAAAGATGTAGTCATGCCTCCTTGCACCGCTGCCCGATTCATGCACGGTTTGGATGCTCTGAGATTAGCACTTGGCGGCTAGTGTCACAGATTGAGTCGCGAGCGGGATACACGGAGTGAGCATTCGCTGATTACATTTTTTTGGTAAAAGTGGAAGTGACAGGTTGAAATTCTTTTTGAATGATTGTGTCACTGGACTGTGAAATAAGAGGATGCCAGGGGTGGATTTCCGAGAAAATTCTTTGCACTCACACCATTCTTACCATATGTCCCTCTATCGCTTCCTTTTTTGCCGCATATGACAAAAGACGTGGAGACACCAAGCGCAGTATGAACAAAGGAAGAGGAACGCACCGCGAAGGCACACATGATGGGGAGAGCGTTCCACCACTTCTGCTCCTTGGCATGGTTCTACCTAACGCCGGTTGTCGCGACGTGCGCCCCCATCGGGGTGCTCTGGATGTATCTCAACCGGCACCCCCGGCGGCCTGTGCGGCGGCTCCTTTCGTTTCTTGACACGTTCGTCATGCACAAAGAGCGTTGAAAAGGTCGATTGTCATGTACAAAGTTACCAACCAAAACGAGCGCGCGCGCGCGCACACACACGGGGTATGTGCACAAAGTTTGTTTTGTGTTATGAACAAGATGACATCTAGTGGGGCGGGAAAGAATTGCAAAAAAATTTTGTTGAATGCATAATACATTCTACATGTGAAAATTGTCGGCCCAAAAATATGTGGACTTGTCAACATGGATGTGATGTGCCGCACCAGAGCGTCGAAGCACGAGACACAGCACACCGGGCCGCCCGTCACGTCATGTGTTGTTGGATGGAGGAGGGCACAGAGACCGCGGCGATGACTTAGCCCTATGCCATGGGCACGGTGGTGTCCATCTTGACGGGAGAGGTGAGGGCACGCCCTAGAGAAGCTTGCGACAGAGGTGGCGATGGTGGCGCGAGACAGATAGCTTGCGGCGGAGGCGTTGATTATCACATTGGGTTCTAGGAGGAATTATTCTGAGATAGACAGTAGAGGGGAGAAAAGATGTAGTCATGCCTCCTTGCACCGCTGTCCGGTTCGTGCACGGTTTGGACGCTCTGAGATTAGCACTTGGCGACTAGTGTCGCAGATTGGGTCGCGAGCGGGATACTCGGAGCGAGCATTCGCTGATTACAATTTTTGGTAAAAGTGGAAGTGACAGGTTGAAATTCTTTTTGAATGATTGTGTCACTAGACTGTGAAATAAAAGGATGCCAGGGTGGATTTCAGAGAAAATTCTCTGCACTCACACCATTCTTACCATCCGTCCCTACACCGCTTTCTAAGTATATAACCAAAGGCAGAGGCGGGGAGACACCCAGGGCGGCATGAACTGAAGACTGAAGAGAGTAACGCAGCAGAGAGGCAGAGATGCAGATGATGGGTGGAGTGTTGGACCACTTCCGGTCGTCGGCGTGGTACTACCTGACGCCGGTGCTGGCGTGCGTCCCCATCGGGGTGCTCCGGACCTACTTCAACCAGCACCTCCGGCGGCCCGTGCGGCGGCTCCTCCCGTTCCTGGACCCGTTCGTCACCATCGACATCGCGGCCAAGCCGGAGGACTACTCCTTCTCGTACCAGGGGAAGGTGAAGTCGAGCGACGCGTACGCGGAGGTGCTGGCGTACCTGAGCGCGGTGTGCTCGCGGGAGGCGCGGGAGCTGCGCGCGGAGGGCGCCGCCGAGGGCCACGGCTTCGTGCTCAGCCTCCGGGAGGGGCAGGTGGTGGCGGACGACTTCAAGGGCGTCACCATCTCGTGGTCGGCGGTGGCGGAGGAGAAGACGACGTGGCGGGCGTCGGGGCGGTGCTGCCGCCTCACCTTCCACGAGCGGCACCGGCGGCTCGTCGTCGACGAGTACCTGCCGCACGTCCGCCGCGCCGGGCAGGAGGTCATGTTCGGCAACCGGCCTCGCAGGCTCTACTCCAACAAGAAGGAGCTCAGCTACCAGTACGTAATCAATCAATCAATCAATCAATTACCTCTGCAATTAGCTTGTTCTTAATTATTTTCTTCTCATTTTTGATCCGATAATCCGAAGTTCTGAATGAACACTCACCTGAATGAGCAATGGATCCAGAGCAATGTGAAGCATTTTCTCTTTTCATCTTGCTAGAAAGAAATTACGTACTCTGGTTTAGGTTCAGAAGATCACTGACTCTAGCTCCTCCCATGGCAATCGATGGATCAGCTCCAGGAGGGACGAGGTGTGGAGCTACATCGACTTCGACCACCCAACCACCTTCGACACCCTGGCCATGGACCCGGCCAAGAAGCAGATGATAATGGACGACCTCGACGACTTCAGCAACAGCAAGGACTACTACCGCCGGATCGGCAAGGCCTGGAAGCGCGGCTACCTCCTCCACGGCCCGCCGGGAACGGGCAAGTCCACCATGATCGCCGCCATGGCCAACTACCTCAAGTACGACATCTACGACATCGAGCTCACCACCCTGGAGACCAACAGCGACCTTCGCAAGCTCTTCATCGAGACCACCGGCAAGTCCATCATCGTCATCGAGGACATCGACTGCTCCATCGACCTGACCGGCAGCCGCGCCACCATGCTGCCGCCGCCGCCCGCGCACGACGACGCCGCCGAGGGAGGTTACGACAAGTCGGGCGGCAAGAGGCGCAACATCCTCACGCTGTCCGGCCTCCTCAACTTCATCGACGGGCTCTGGTCGGCGCACAGCGGCGAGCGCATCATCGTCTTTACCACCAACCACCTCGACAAGCTGGACCCGGCGCTGATCCGGCGGGGCCGCATGGACATGCACATCGAGATGTCCTACTGCGGGTTCGAGGCGTTCAAGACGCTGGCGAATAACTACCTGGAAGTGGAGGCGCACCCGCTGTTCGGTGCCGTCGAGGAGCTGCTGCGCGACGTGGAGATGACGCCGGCGGACGTGGCCGAGTGCCTGATGCCGTCCAAGCGCAGCGCGCGCGACGCCGACGCCTGCCTCGCTCGCCTCATCGACCAGCTCAAGGGAAAGGCGGCCGAGAAAGACAAGGAATCAGAGGCCGCCGAGGAAGACGACGTGCAGGATGCGGCCAAGGAGGAGGACGAGAGGGAAACGGAGAAAGTGCCATCCAAATCCAAAAAGGACAAGAGCGAGGTTGCTTCGAAACCTACCCGCCGAGTCATGACCAACGGAGCACATACTACTGGCGCGACTGGTGTGAGCGTCTCTAGTTCTACTGACGATTATCTGTCTTGAGGTTGTTAGTTAATCGAGAGCAGACTTGCATGAGCAGAATAATGGACCACCTATGTAGTAGTAACATGCATGCGACTGAGAACGTTTTTTAGGTTTCAATCGATTCTGTCTGAGCCATTTGATGTAAATCCAACAGCTGCATGATGACGATATGGATCCCTTGAAAATAAACGTATTTGTTCAGTTGCGAATCTGATGCAAGATCAATTCAGATGGGCTTCGTCTAATCTCCGAGAGCGGTAGCCAGCTATGAAGATGCCTCCCGCCCAATCTCCATTTTATAATGTAAGACGTTTTTAACACTACACTAGTATTAAAAATATCTTATATTATGGGACGGATGGAGCATTTGTTAAACCTCCGACTTGCCTCCGTCTCGCTGCGGCGAGGGCCACATCATCCCCGTCTCGCCTCGGCGCCGCTCCTCTCTCGCCGTCTCTTTCGTCTTGGCTCCTTTCTTCAGCCGAAATCGACTGATCGCCAAAAAGAATTCAGTTGCACGAGCTATAGCTAGAAAAACCTGTAAAATACATGCGGGTTGAAAGAGGCGTTGAAATTTCAAAGTGCGGCCAGCCACTATCTGCTTATAAGGAGTAGAGTAGGTGAATTATGGACCGTGCCGGCCAATATATGTCGCTATCTTTGATGTGACAGAGCTATTTGATTAGCCCAAACTATTAAGTGCACGATTACCTTTTCTTATTGTATTAGTTGTAGTTTGAAAATGTCGATGCATGTCAGCAAAGTTGTATGGTTTCCAAAAAAAACAAAAAAACAAAGTTGTACAGTGTAGCGGGAGATACATCAGTCTGCCTATCGCGTGCAAAGTCTCTAGTGTAGCGAGACGTATCATCCGGGGCGCCCAAAGTTCCCGTATATTTTTTAGTGCATCCATCCACGAGGCCGACCGCCTTGTCACCTTGCGTCAACAAAAGGCTCCAAATCAACAAGACCCACGGGCCGTCAACGCATGAAAGGAGCAAGGGGAGACAGACTGAGATCCCCTACAATTTTTAATAGAGATGCCGAGTCAGACAACAACAGATGCTCTAAAACTTTGGACGATTGGAGGCCATCCGATCAGAGTTAATTTTTTTTTTTGCAGGGATCAGAGTTAAATATGCGTGAACTTTCAAAACTACATGTGCCAAATTCAAACGTATCTTTGGAGAAATTTCACAAATTCAAATCTAGACCTGGATTTCCAGAAATTGGAGTAAGGCTTACAACTAATTGTTACACGGGATTCCTATTTCCGGAAAAAAGGCTTTAAGAAGTTGGATCAAAAGCTTTAAAATTCAAGCTAAAATGCACCAACATGCGAGCTGTGAGACCATTGGCGGCGGTTGAGCGGTGCAATCCCGGTGATGCAACGCCAGGATGAGCGACCACTCGCAACCCATGCACAACAGTCTCAGTGGTGACAGCCTTCTCATCAACAATGTGCAGTCCATCACCTGCGGGGCTGCTGAAGTTCTCCGTCGCGCAGCTGACGACACCATGCTCTGGGCCCAGCGCTATGAGAATGGACCACGCGAACGGCTCCGGCTGTTCCGCTCCTTCCCTGTCTCGACCACCTAGCTCGCCTTCTCCGTATGTTTCCTTCTTCTGTACTTTTTCTCCACTTTATTTTGTTGTTTTTTATCTCTTCAATGAAAAACACTGTATGACGGCCACGTCGTTTCGGGTAATATAACAAACGGTGGGGCTTTGCCCCCCCGCCATTCTCGAAAAAATACCCGTCAAAGATGGCGACACATATTGGCCAACACAGTCGATAATTCACCTACTCTACTCCTGAAGCACCGCAGTTTGAAATTTCAACGCCTCTTTCAACTCTCAAGTAGCAAGATGCAAGCCGTAAAAGTCTCCCAAAGCCCCAACATTATTTACGGGTTACCCGCAAAAAGAAAAAAATCACGGGTTTTGCTATTCCTCGCGGAACTTAATTCTTTTTCGATTTCGGTTAGAGAAAGGAGACAACCGGAGAGAGCTGGGCGAAAGATGAGTGGAGCTAAGGCGAGACGAGGATGATGTGGCCCCCGCCAAGAGTGAGAAAGAGGTAAGTTAAGGGTTTAACATATTTGGGTACGAGGCCTTTTCATAGCGGGTACCGCTCATATTTGACGGAGTCCGAGTTGAAGAGGGGGACGAGAGGTAGCGGCTAGGGGAGGAAGAAGATGAACATTGGCTAGGAGAGGAAGTGCAGCTGTTGAATATACATCGAATGGCTCGAACATAATCGGTTGAAACCTATTCAAAATAAATAATTGACAGAAACCTGAAAATCGTTTTCAGTCACCTGTTACATAAGTGATCCCTTATTTTCCTCATGCAAAGTCTGCTCTTGATTAAGTAACAACCTCCCTCAAGACAGATAATCATCACTAGAACTACACACACTCGTACCACTCGCGCCTCCTTCATCAGTAGCAGGTGTGTTTTTTTCCTTATGCCACTGATCTGTTTGAACAACACCACTAATCTCTATCTGACTCACTCTCTCCTTCCAAACTTGCTGTCCTCTTTGTCTCCCATCGTCTCCTTCATAGCCATCATTAAGATAACTAGACGAACAAGAATAACCCACACCATTCCCTCGACCACCAGAACTAAAATTCGAAACAGAGGGATTGTTTTTAAACCTACCTCCATATATGTCCCCACCGGGGAAATTTTGAAGGAAATATTCCCTATAGGCAATAATAAAGTTGTTATTTATATTTCCTTATATCATGATAAATGTTTATTATTCATGCTAGAATTGTATTAACCGGAAACTTGATACATGTGTGGATACATAGACAAAACACCGTGTCCCTAGTAAGCCTCTACTAGACTAGCTCGTTAATCAAAGATGGTTAAGTTTCCTAACCATAGACATGTGTTGTCATTTGATGAACGAGATCACATCATTAGGAGAATGATGTGATGGACAAGACCCATCCGTTAGCTTAGCATAATGATCGTTAAGTTTTATTGCTCTTGCTTTATTCATGTCATATACATATTCCTTTGACTATGAGATTATGCAACTCCCGAATACCGGATGAATACCTTGTGTGCTATCAAACGTCACATCATAACTGGGTGATTATAAAGATGCTCTACAGGTATCTCCGAAGGTGTTTGTTGGGTTGGCATAGATCGAGATTGGGATTTGTCACTCCGAGTATCGGAGAGGTATCTCTGGGCCCTCTCAGTAATGCACATCATAATAAGCCTTGCAAGCAATGTGACTAATGAGTTAGTTGCGGGATGATGTATTACGAAATGAGTAAAGAGACTTGCCGGTAACGAGATTGAACTAGGTATGAAGATACCGACGATCGAATCTCGGGAAAGTAACATACCGATGACAAAGGGAATAACGTATGTTGTCATTACGGTAAGACCGATAAAGATCTTCGTAGAATTTGTGGGAACCAACATGAGCATCCAGGTTCCGCTGTTGGTTATTGACCGGAGAGGTGTCTCGGTCATGTCTACATAGTTCTCGAACACGTAGGGTCCGCACGCTTAATGTTTGATGACGATTTTGTATTATATGAGTTATATGATTTGGTGACCCACTGGTGCGCGTCGGTGCTATACAATCGGTTTTTAACCCCTTCCCGTGACGGCATTTGGAACCGTCGCCTAGTGAGTGTGGGTGATAGGGGGGTCCTTCCCACACAACCCAGAAACCGTTGGGGATATGCCCTCCTGGCACACACGCTCGACAAAATGAGGTCGTGTGCGACCGGCGAGCAGTCAAATATGGAAATACGTACAGTAGAGCTAAAAAATAATAATTATACAGGCTAAATTGTTTCCGGTCGCAAGTACATCCCACACAGCCAGTCCCCGCTAAACGTTTCCGTTCATATGTATATCCCACACAGTTGTTCCAAGGAAAAAGTTTCCGTTCACAGGTACATCACACACAATTTTTCCCATCAAATCGTTTGCGTTATTGAATGTATCACACACGGTCCGTAGAAGAAACTGTGTGGCAAAGGCTGTCCTTCACACATAGTTTTTATGTGGTAAACGTTTGCGCAAGGTGGCCTAACGCAAACAGTTTTCAAGAGAAAGTCGTGTGTGATTGTTCATTGATCCAACACGGTTTATTCCTAGAAAATGTGTGCGTTGCCTGAGGTAATCGCCCACGGTATTTTTTCAATAACCGTTTGCAATAGCAAAACCCAATTAGCAGGATAATTCACCATTAGCAGGCTAATTGCCCTATTATTAATAATCCATTTATTCATCTAATTGACATTCATATTAAGCACATAATATATTTAATTTCCATATTAAGGAAGCATAATTTCATAATTGAAATACATCAGAGTACAACATGATATAGCTTCAGCACTCAACTACCCCATTACACAACTGCACCAGCATCAAGTTTCACATGCAACATGTAGAACCTTTCCAAATTAGCATCATGGACGGTATATAGACAGATGCACCTCATCTGGAAAACTGCTGAAGCGGAAGGTGAATATTGAGCCTTCATTCATGTTGAAGGTCTTTGCAACTTTAAGCCAGTGCCTGTGGATGATTGACCGTCCGTCCTTCGTCCTCTTCAGAAACACTTCAATATTGAACTGTGGGTGTTGTATGAAAACCTTCCTCGCCTCCTGACCATATAGGTGGTTTGAGAGGTAATCATCAGTGAACTGCTTTGGAAAGGCCTGAAAACAAGCATGTGCATAAATATCTTCTCTATATTGGAAATGGGGCAAAGGAATAAAAAAAGGCAAGGTATAATAGTTAGTACCATCTTGTAGTGAAATGATGTCTTCTTCATTGTGCAGACAAAGATCTTGTTGTTTTTTGTCGCCAATTTCTTTATCCTAACAATCATTCTGAGTTGCTTGATTTGATTGATATTCATGGACAACTCATTTCCCCATATGCAAAAAGGGTCAAACAGTTGGTCAAAACCTCTGACAGCAGGACCTACATGTGCAAGACCAAACTGTTAAAAATCTAAATATTAGAATGGTTGCTGCAATTGCACAATAATGTGCTATTAGACAATGGACCATGCACATGCTAACCTTGATTGTAAACCTCAGTGCTTCCCATTGTTTCCCTGCAACACATATACGGTAGTTAGTCATCAGGTTAAGTAAGGGTTCACATGCTATCAGTAAAATATGTTGATGAAAAATAAGCACATTGCAGATTCATCAGATTAATTCAAGCCACATGGAAAACCCATTTATCCAAACCAAGCATGATTAAGAACTAGGAGATATAACACTTGTATATGTTTCTCATGTATTAAGTGCAGCCAAATTCGATTTATTCCTCACATGCACAACAATACAAAATTCTACCCACGACAATTGGACATCGCATTGCAGAATTGAACCAAGCAGTTAACTAAACACCACAACAAATGAACCAAGCATTAACTGAGCACCACATTTCACAATATAACATACTCCTAATAGAAGATCAGACAGTTAACCAAACAGTTAACTACAGCCAATTGTAGCAATTGTATTTGTTTCTCATGTACTCCCTCCGTTCCAAAATAGATGACTCAACTTTGTACTAACTTTAGTACAAAGTTAGTATAAAGTTGGGTCATCTATTTTGGAACGGAGGGAGTATTTTACTACAGCCAAATTCAATTTATTCCTCACATGGTATACAATAACAGAATGCACCCACAACTATTGAACATCGCATTGCAGAATTGAACCAAACAGTTAACTAAACACCACAACACAAATGAACCAAACGTTAACTGAGCACCACATTGCACAATGTATAACCAAACCAAGCATGCTTGACAACTTGGAAATATATCAATTGTATTCGTTTCTCATGTATTTTGTAAAGATAAATTCGATTTATTTCTCACATGGAAGACAATACAAAATTGCAGCCTGAAGAATTGAACATCACATTTGCAGAATTGAACCAAACAGTTAACTAAAGACGACAACTAATTAACAAAACAGTTAATAAGTGAGCACCACACTGCACGACATATATAACATATACACTAGAGCAACAGATTGCATGGTAAGATTAGATAGCACAATTCACTAGAATTTGTGAAGGAAAGGCAGGAGCAGCACACGCAACAGGTAAACCGAGCATGCTTAACCGGTGTAGCTAGAAAATGGAAAGGTGCTCCTCCAAGATCTGGGGGTCGGCACGAATGGCAGCCATCGCGACCTCATCCGCGCGTGCGGTCGCAATTTGCTTCTCCGCTGCCAAATGCTCCTTGAGATCCTGGCTAGACTGCGTGCACCATGGCTTAGGCCGGCGCTTATTTGGTGGAGGGGTCGGTGATTTGGGTGGAAGGTGTCACGCTCGCGCCGGTGGTCGGGGCATGTGGGATGTGGAAGGAGGAGGAGGATGGGGGTCGGGTGCGGATTACCTGCCTGGATAGACGAGGCCGAGCAGCGTGAAGGAGGGTCACTGACAAGGAGGCGGCGCTGCAAGCAAGGAGTGAAGGTTTCAACTTGGAAAGAAAGGCGGAAATAGGGGAAATGTGGCTTTTGGTAAGGGGGAGGGGGAGGTAGATATTTCCGCGGAAGCCGGAAATTTGGAATCACTTCAGTGAAAAAACTGGTGCGCAAAGTGTCATCAGACACGGTCCCTTAATTCAGAACTGTGTATGATATGTGAACATCACAAACGATTCAGATAGCTTAACCCGTGTGTGATAGTTTGAACGTTAAAAATTTTGGTTCGAATTTCCATGCTTACAGTGGTCATCCACGTCATTGCATAATTTGGGTACACAAAGGAGACTACAGCACACCCACACTTCTTAATCGAGCAAGTTCAGCAATTAAACAAAGCTAGCTGACCTAAACATTACTCTAAAAAATTAAAGACCGGCGCTCTTAATTAAACAAAACAAAGAGTACTACTACGGCTGATGCTCGTCGATCTCCACCGCCGCCTCCATGTCCAGCTCGCGCCCGACGGTCTCCTGGGGAAGGGGCTCCATGGCATCCATCGCACCATACTTGGCAAGCATCTCGCCATCCGTGTCCGCCATCTCTTTGGAAAAGGCCGCCACGAGCTGGGCGTGGGCGGTCGCGATCTGGGCTTGGACGGGCTCCGTCGTTGCAAGGTATGCGGTGGAGGAACGGATGGCTGCTCGAACGCTCTCGGCGATTGCCAGCTCTTCGGCCGTGGGTTGCCGACCGTTATTGGAGAAGCTTCGTTTGATTTGTGCGGTGATCGCCAGGAGCTGGGCGTGGGCGGCCTCGACATGGTCGTGGGCGGCCTCCATTAGGGCTAAGGCCGCCGCTGCGGAACGGACAGCTGCTGTGCCACTCTCGCAAGTTGTTATCCCCGAGCTAGATGTTGTTGCCGCCACCTGAGAAGCAACAACGGCCGTTTGGGCTGCCATGGCCGCCCGGTCGCAGATTGCGGCCGCGCTCATGCACCTTGTTAGCACGCGCATGGCGGCTGCGGCCGCGCTCTCGCCGGAGTGGGCCACCGAAGTTTCCCTCACGACGCGGGTCCACGTGCCCATCTTTCACCGACGACGATTGAACAGTGAAATAATATTGGGGAGCGAGCTAGTGTGCTTGAGATGCCGGCTGTGGACTGTAGCCGACGCACCTTCTCGCGTAAGCTATAGGCATACTATACACCGACAGTGCTCCAGGATATTTTGTGCTGCATCTCACACGGTTGGTGATAATAAACTGTGTGTGATCTACTTGATTTTTCATCTTGATTTGAATTACATAATGGGGTCACAGCGGCAATGGACAGTGTTTGAATTGCTAGACCTTTTATCTGGAGTGAACATGCAACTATATGTGTGTCGTAAAAGAATTGGAATTATTCAGGGTTCGTTTGAACATTTTGTACATTAAATTAGTTTTCTAGCCATTTCACGTGCACAATTCAAAATTAAACTACATGCACATGCTCCGGTGCACCAACATGGGTTGTAAAATCATATATGTGTCCATGGGTTTATGCTTATGTCCCATGCAAGAAATGGGGATGAAATTCGAATACCAGGGCACCGTGGCTCTCCGGCAAACGTCGACGTACTTGCTTTTGTAATTTTAGTAAATCCAAAATCCGTCCGAAATTCATGAAACTTGGCATGCTATCATGGAGCGGCATCAACATGCCGTGGTAAATTTTTTGTCCCATTTGAGGCAGGTTTGGTAAAAAGTGTGATGGTTTCGGTAGGGAACGTTTCACCTTTCTGGACGAAACGATATTTGTTGCCTCTTCTCGATTTCAATTTTTTCCTAGTGTCAACATAGAACAACAGGAGTGTTGTGTCAATTTTTGGGATTTTTCGGGGTTCACTTGGACATTTTTATACATTAACTGAGTTTTCTATGCATTCATGTGCATATTTCAAATTTGAACTACATGCACATGCTCTAATGCATATAAATTAGTTGAAAATTCAAATCTGTGTCCTTGGTTGCCTGCTTAGGTCCCATGCAAGAAATGGGAATGAATGTCAAACATCCTGCCACCGTCACTCGGCCGCAAACATTGAGATACCTGGTTTTTAAATTCTAGTAAATCCAAAACTCGTCTGAAATTCATGAAACTTAGCATGCTATCATGGAGCGGCATCAACATGCCGTGGTAAATTTTTTGTCCCATTTGGGGCAGGTTTGAGTATATGCTTCTCACAAACCAGAGCTTCTCAGAACAAGCATGATGGTTTCGGTAGGGAACGTCCCACCTTTGGGGACAAAACGATATCCATTGCCTCTTATTGCTTTCAAAAAATTTCTCGTGTCAACATAGAACAACAAGAGTGTTGTGTTACTTTTTGTGATTTTGGGGGTTCGTTTGGACATTTTTATGCATTAACTGAGTTTTCAATGCATTTATGTGCATAATTCAAATTTGAACTACATGCACATGCTCCAGTGCATATAAATTGGTTGAAAAATCAAATCTGTGTCCTTTGGTGCATGATTAGGTCCCATGCAAGAAATGGTAATGAATTTCAAACACCAGGGCACCGTTGATTGCCGGCAAAACATTGAGATACCTGGTTTTTAAATTCTAGTAAATCCAAAACTTGTCTGAAATTCATGAAACTTGGCATGCTATCATGGAGCGGCATCAACATGCCGTGGTAAATTTTTGTCCCATTTGGGGCAGGTTTGGGTATATGCTTCTCACAAACCAGAGCTTCTCACAACAAGCATGATGGTTGCAGTAGGGAACGTCCCACCTTTGGGGACGAAATGATATCCATTGCCTCTTAATGCTTCCAAAAATTTTCTCGTGTCAACATAGAACAACAGGAGTGTTGTGTCAATTTTTGTGATTTTTTGGGGTTCGTTTGGACATTTTTATGCGTTAACTGAGTTTTCAATGCATTTATGTGCATTATTCAAATTTGAACTACATGCACATGCTCCAGGGCATATAAATTGGTTGAAAAATCAAATCTGTTTCCTTGGGTGCATTCTTAGGTCCCATGCAAGAAATGGTAATGAATTTCAATCACCAGGGCATCGTTGATTGCCGACACAACATTGAGATACCTGGTTTTTAAATTCTAGTAAATCCAAAACTCGTCTGAAATTCATGAAACTTGGCATGCTATCATGGAGCGGCATCAACATGCCGTGGTACAAATTTTATCTCATTTGGGGCAGGTTTGGGTATATACTTCTCACAAACCAGAGCTTCTCACAACAAGCATGATGGTTTCGTTAGGGAACGTCCCACCTTTGGGGACGAAACGTTATCCATTGCCTCTTATTGCTTTAATTTTTTTTCTCATGTCAACATAGAACAACATGAGTGTTGTGTCAATTTTTGTGATTTTTCGGGGTTCGTTTGGACATTTTTATGCATTAACTGAGTTTTCAATGCATTTATGTGCACAATTCAAATTTGAACTACATGCACATACTCCAGTGCATATAAATTGGTTGAAAAATCAAATATGTGTCCTTGGGTGCATGCTTAGGTCCCATGCAAGAAATGGTAATGAATTTCAAACACCAGGGCACCGTTGATTGCCGGCAAAACATTGAGATACCTGGTTTTTAAATTCTAGTAAATCTAAAACTCGTCTGAAATTCATGAAACTTGGCATGCTATCATGGAATGGCACCCGACATGCTGTGGTATTTTTCGTGTCCATTTTGAGAGAAGGCGCACTCGAATAATGACAGCCAACAAAGGCATTTTGAAAAAATAGCTGCCACTTTAATATCTCAAACGTTTGTATAATTCAAACCATGTGCGTTCTGTTAACCATTCACGTGACGCCATGTGTCTTGGTTTTAATGGCTGTAGGAGGTGCTGCGCAGATAGCTGCTTGACCTTGACTGAACGGGAGGCGTGCGAGCTGTACACTGCGCAGGCTCACTGGGAAGCGAGCCCTTTGACTTCCATGGCCGCCCGCCTTCCTCTCTGTGCACGCGCCCCCTCAGCAGCATGGGACGCCACCGTCGAATGCTACCTCTCAGCGCCGCCAGCTGCCGTCCTCCCGCGCCCCGCCCGTCGACCCCGGGACGACATGATGCAAAGTGAGAGCAGGATTTGTGCATCTCTTCAACGCAAACGGTTCTTTTGGATGACCCGTGTGCAACCACTTACAAACTATTTGTTGTGATTTGCATTTCTCATATTGGGTATGTTGCCATTTGTCTAACTGGAAAGATTGACATTTGTTGATCTAGTAACATTGCCATTTGTTAACCTTGTAACACTGCGATTGGTCAAAATATGAAGCTAAAAATCGCTAGTAGTATCTAATTTTTGCAACTAAAATTCAGTAATTAAGCATATATTTCATTCATAGATTAAGCCGTCGTTCTTAATTCATACAAACAGTTCAACTCGACAGCTGAACCGACCAAACTGTTCCCCACTTGTTGCCAACCACGTACTGAAATAGCTAGTTCAACTATATATACTAGCTAATTTTAAGTATGTTGTATAGTTCCACCACATCTATAGTCAGATGAACTGAACAAAATAGCCCCTAAATACTACTACTACTACGGAGGGGCTTTGTACTACTTCAGGCTGCCTCTCCTCTGTCGAGCGCACTTAGTAAGAGGCAGAGGAGGAGCCTACCGACAAGCTGGGCAACCGCAATACGGTGCCTGCCGCTATTGCAGCTTCAACGACGCTCACCTGAAACGCCCTCTGCCGCTCCAGATGACCCCTCTCGAAGCGGTGGTTCTCCTCGTAGATCTCCTGATTCGTCGCCTCTGAGGTGGCGTGTGCCGCGGCCACGACAGCGGTAAGGCTCTCTGCGTGCTCGACGAGGCGCTCCTCCTCCTCCCGCAAGAACTTGGTGTAGCGCGCAAGGTCGCTGACGCACGTGCGGGCATCCACCTCCGCCTCCCGCCTTCGGGTGGCGGAGCGGGTGATGACCCCGGTGGTCGACGGTGGGCTGGCGTCCACGGCGGCCGACGATGGGGTGGCGGCCACGACCACCACCTCCCGCCTTCGGGCCGCGGTGGCAGAGCGGGTGATGGCAACGGTGGCCGGCAGTGGGGTGGCGGCCACGACGACCACCTCCCGCCTTCGGGCCACAGTGGCGGAGCGGGCGATGGCCCTGGCTTTCGACGGTGGTGTGGTGGCAACGGCGGCCGATAACAGCTGCCGACGTGCACCGGCGGCGGAGTGTGTGGTGGGAGTTCCGCGCACACCCAACAGGGACGCCACGCGCACTACACTACGCCGGGGACTGTGCCGCTGCCGCGGTGTAGCCTCCCAGTTGGAGCTGTCCTCTGATGACGGCGGAGTGGCTGAGCGACGACGACAGACCGGTGCCATTGGCGATTGTGGGAGAAGCAGACGAGATAAGCTACAGGGAGGGAGGGGAAAATGCGACGCAGGACTTGCCGGCCATGAGGGTTTTTATAGCAGGCCGATAAGCATTGGGATTTTGGGGGATTTCACCGAGTCGGGCGGGAAGCTTGCGCGGGAACCTGTGAGGTTGCGCGGGAACGGGCTCACCGACGATTCATTGACACCACCGTTTGGCCAAAAGAACGCCCCCGCGCGCTGCACAAGCTTGCGCTGTAAGCCGTCTGCGGCAGCGGGGTGACAAGATGCGCGCGAGGAGGACGAAAGGTCACATACACACATGGTTAATAAAAAAATGTTTGTGATTTAATTACCTACTATACCCCTGTCCTGGTTTATAAGTATGATTTAACTAATAAAATACGAATGCATGTCGCCAAAGATTATATAGTTGGATTCGTATTTGAACATAGTTTCCAATTATATAATTTTTATAACATGCATTAACATTTTGTGGATTAAATTTGAGGGCAAAGTATGGCACAGAATATAAAGGGAGCTATAGACTAGACGGAGGTGGTAGCACACGGTCGCTCTCTACGCAGCGACGCAACTGTCGGCCGGCTTGTAGGCGACCATTTTCTGCGTGTTCAACTGCTCTATGCGTGTGGTTGCTTACGGTTCAGGCGGCCGCGGCGCGCTCTGCTCGCGCCCCGCCGCGCGTGTTCTGCTCTCGCGTCCCTCCACGCGCGCTGCCAGTGTTTGGGGCCAGCGCACGATCACACACATTCGTGTGCATGCGGTTGCGCCGGGCGCGGCGCGACGATGCAATTACCCGCTACAAAAACTGCCATGCGGACGCGCAGAGAATCCAGGCCGCCCAGCTCCCATTTATTCCTGCGGCCATTTACCTTATAGCTCTCAGGTCACACGACACAATAAGCACACCCACGACGACACATACAGAGAGGACATCCAGCGGTTCCAATGGCGCTCCCAGCGGCCGACGAGAACAACAGCGGGAAGTTCACCACGCATCACGTAGTGGACACCCACGTGAGGGGGAAGGCCCTCTTGGTGGTGTACACGAACGATCCGGTCTTGGTGGAGAGCTCCATCCAAACTATGGAGCAGTTCCTTGCCGAGGACAAGTACCGAGTGGTCGGCTTCGACCTCGAGTACACCATGGGTCGTGCCGGGCACAATCAGAAGGTTGCGTCGCCCAGTTGTGCGTGCGACATGACGTCCTCGTCTACCAGTACCACCTTGCCACAAGGCCTTGCGAGCATTTCTCCAGGTTTATCAACAGCTCCGACTACAGTTTCGCTATTGTGGACACCACCAACGATCTATAAGCGCTCAAGGTTTCGGGCTTGAAATGCCCGAATGTTGTCAACATCCAGCACCACTACAAGGTTTGGGGGAGCGACAACAACAAACTGAACTCCCTGGTTGACCTCGCCTCGGCCATCATCGACCCGTACTACGCGAAGATGAAGGAAGAGAGCAAGAAGGACAAGAACGCATGGCACCGTGTTTGGCATGAGAGACTGGATGAAGAACACGTCAAGTACGCAGCCAAGGACGCGTACACAAGCTACAAGATGTACAGGCGGATCGTTGACATGAGGAACTATCTTCTTCCTACCCCAGACGAGGGATCAAGCCACATAGCAGTGGCGGGAGCATCACAAGAAGTAGATGACTAGACGATCTTTTCTCCTACTTTAGAATGCATGCAATTGTTGATTGAGGTGTGTGCGAATGATCTGTGTAGTCACTTATGTAATTGGATGTTTATTTCAGTTATATATATATACATGTTATTCTACTGTAGACAGAGTAAATCACATGGCTTATTAGCAGCAATCGTCTGTGTTATTATTGGTCTTCGCACACATTTTTGATTACGGACCTGTTTGCTGCGTATCACACACATCTTGTTCAGTTGAACCATTTCCATTGTGTTGCCTAATCACACACAGTTCATCCTAGTAAACCGTATGCTGTATATCGCACACGCCTTCATCTGGCTGCCCGTTTCTTTTGTTCCTCCTCATCCCAAATAGTTAATTGAACTGAACCGTATGCCCTCCATCACACACGCAACTAAAATCTGAACCGTGTTTGATGCATCCTTCATCGCAAACATTTTGCACCTTTTTTGACGGTTTTTTACACCACCATTTGCGATTATGGCATCACACACAGTTTCGTCGAAGGGTCTCTGATCGTAGTGTCGCGTTTGGACCATCCTGCAGTAGTGACCGAATGTTGTTTAGAGTCCCGGCTAAGATCATGGACATGACGAGAAGTCTCTAAATGGTCGAGAGGTAAAGATTCATATATATGACGATGATATTCGGACACCGGAAGTGTTCTGGGGGTACCAGGTACATATCGGGTCACCGGAAGGGGTTCCGGGCACCACCAGCAAAAGATATGGGCCTTATGGGCCAAGAGGGGAAACGTACCAGCCATAAAGGGGCTGGTGCGCCCCCCTCATATGGGCTGGCCAAATTGGAGTAGAAAAGGGGAAGGAGGAAAGGAAAAAGGGAATAGGATTCCCCCTTCCCCCTCTTCCCTTCCTACACCGAATAGGAATAGGAAAGGGGGAAAGCCGAATTGGGAGGCGCCCAAGTAGGATTCCTCCTACTTAGGGCGCCCCCTTGGCTACCTCTCCTCCCCTCCAACCTATATATATATGAGGGGGGGGCACCGCTAGAACACACACCAACAATTGTTAGCCGTGTGCGGCGCCCCCTCCACAGTTTACGCCTCCGGCCATATCTTTGTAGTGCTTAGGCGAAGCCCTGCGTGGATCACTTCACCATCACCGTCACCATGCCATCGTGCTGACGAAACTCTCCCTCGACACTTTTCTGGATCAAGAGTTCGAGGGCCGTCATCGAGCTGAACGTGTGCGGAACTCAGAGGTGCCGTACGTTCGGTGCTTGATCGGTCGGAACGAGAAGAAGTTCGACTACATCAACCGCGTTGTCAAACGATTCCGCTTTCGATCTACGAGGGTACGTGGACACACTCTCCCCCTCTTGTTTCTATGCATCTCCTAGATAGATCTTGCGTGAGCGTAGGATTTTTTTGAAATTGCATGCTACGTTTCCCAACAGTGGCATCCGAGCCAGGTCTATGCGTAGATGATATTGATATGTCTCTAATGTATCTACTTTTCCTAACGCTTTTCCTCTTGTTTTGGACTCTAATTTGCATGATTTGAACGAAACTAACCCCGGACTGACGCTGTTTTCAGCAGAACTACCATGGTGTTGTTTTTGTGCAGAAATAAAATTTCTCGGAATGGAATGAAACTTTGCGAGGAATTTTAATATAATAAATAAGAATTTCTGGAGCCAAGACCTACCGGAGAGGGGCACCTGGGTGGGCTATTTTTCCCAAAAAACAGGGAGAAAGAATTATTGCAATCCACGAGACAGAGCCGCCGTCACCTCATGTTCTTCATCAGGAGGCCAGATCTAGAGTCTGTTTGGGGCTCCGGAGAGGGGGATCTTCGTTCTTCGTCATCACCAACCCTTATCCATCGCTAATTCCATGATGCTCCCCACCGGGAGTGAGTACTTTGTAGGCTCGCTGGTCGGTGAGGAGTTGGATGAGATTCATCATGTAATTGAGTTAGTTTTGTTAGGGCTTGATCCCTAGTATCCACTATGTTCTAAGATTGATGTTGCTATGACTTTGCCATGCTTAATGCTTGTCACTTTGGGCCCGGGTGCCATGATTTCAGATCTGAACCGTTTATGTTATCACCATTATATCCATGTTCTAGATCCGATCTTGCAAGTTATAGACACCTACTATGTGTTACGATCCGGCAACCCCAGAGTGACAGAAACCGGGACTTCTACCGGTGATGACCATAGTTTGAGGAGTTCATGTATTCACTATGTGTTAATGCTTTGTTCTGGTTCTCTATTAAAAGGAGGCCTTAATATCCCTTAGTTTCCAATATGGACACTGCTGCCACGGGAGGGTAGGACAAAAGATGTCATGCAAGTTCTTTCCATAAGCACGTATGACTATTTACGAAATACATGCCTACATTATATTGACGAACTGGAGCTAGTGCCGTATCGCCCTAGGTTATAACCGTCTCATCATGAATATCATCCAACAAGTCACCGATCCAATGCCTACGAATTTATCTTATATTGTTCTTGCTAAGTTACTACTGCTATCATCATTGTTACACTTGCTACAAAATTACTGCTATTGTTGTTACCGTTACCGTTACTGCTGCTACTATTATCAAAACTATCATACTACTTTGCTATTGATCACTTTGCTGCAGATAATTAATCTCCAGGTGTGGTTGAATTGACAACTCAGCTGCTAAAACCTTTGAATATTCTTTGGCTCCCCTTGTGTTGAATCTATAAATTTGGGTTGAATACTCTACCCTCGAAAACTGTTGCGATCCCCTATACTTGTGGGTTATCAAGACCTTTTTCTGGCGCCGTTGCCGGGGAGCATAGCTATATTTGTTGAGTCACTCGGGATTATTATCATATTATCACTATGAAGAATCTGAAGGATGCTAAGACTAAGATATTCCCCTCAAAGACGAGGGGAGGTAAGGAACTGCCATCCAGTTCTGCTTTGTTGGGAATCGTAGCATAATTTAAAATTTTCCTACGCTCACCAAGATGCATCTATGGAGTGTACTAGCAACGAGGGGAAAGGAGTGCATCTACATACCCTTGTAGATCGCGAGCGGAAGCGTTCCAATGAACGTGGATGACGGAGTCGTACTCGTCGTGATCCAAATCACCGATGACCGAGTGCCGAACGGACGGCACCTCCGCGTTCAACACACGTACGGTGCAGCGACGTCTCCTCCTTCTTGATCCATCAAGGGGGAAGGAGAGGCTGATGGAGATCCAGCAGCACGACGGTGTGGTGGTGGATGTAGCGGGTCTCCTGCAGGGCTTCGCCGAGCTTCTGCGAGAGAGAGAGGTGTTGCAAGGGAGGAGGGAGGCGCCCAAGGCTGTAGGTTGCTGCCCTCCCTCCCCCCTTTATATAGGCCCCCTGGGGGGGGGGGGGCGCCGGCCCAGGGAGATGGGATCTCCAAGGGGGGGCGGCGGCCAAAGGGGGGAAGGGGTTGCCTTGCCCCCCAAGGCAAGGGGGAAGCTCCCCCTAGGGTTCCCAACCCTAGGCGCATGGGGGGAGGCCCAAGGGGGGCGCCCCAGCCCACTAAGGGCTTGTTCCCTTCCACTTTCAGCCCACGGGGCCCTCCGGGATAGGTGGCCCCACCCGGTGGACCCCCGGGACCCTTCCGGTGGTCCCGGTACAATACCGGTAACCCCCGAAACTTTCCCGGTGGCCGAAACTTGACTTCCTATATATAATTCTTCACCTCCGGACCATTCCGGAACCTCTCGTGACGTCCGGGATCTCATCCGGGACTCCGAACAACTTTTGGGTTTCCGCATACATATATCTCTACAACCCTAGCGTCACTGAACCTTAAGTGTGTAGACCCTACGGGTTCGGGAGACATGCAGACATGACCGAGACGCCTCTCCGGTCAATAACCAACAGCGGGATCTGGATACCCATGTTGGCTCCCACATGTTCCACGATGATCTCATCGGATGAACCACGGTGTCGAGGATTCAATCAATCCCGTATACAATTCCCTTTGTCAATCGGTATGTTACTTGCCCGAGATTCGATTGTCGGTATCCCAATACCTTGTTCAATCTCGTTACCGGCAAGTCTCTTTACTCGTACCGCAATGCATGATCCCGTGACTAACGCCTTAGTCACATTGAGCTCATTATGATGATGCATTACCGAGTGGGCCCAGAGATACCTCTCCGTCACACGGAGTGACAAATCCCAGTCTCGATCCGTGCCAACCCAACAGACACTTTCGGAGATACCCGTAGTGCACCTTTATAGTCACCCAGTTACGTTGTGATGTTTGGCACACCCAAAGCAATCCTACGGTATCCGGGAGTTGCACGATCTCATGGTCTAAGGAAAAGATACTTGACATTGGAAAAGCTCTAGCAAACGAAACTACACGATCTTTTATGCTATGCTTAGGATTGGGTCTTGTCCATCACATCATTCTCCTAATGATGTGATCCCGTTATCAATGACATCCCATGTCCATAGTCAGGAAACCATGACTATCTGTTGATCAACGAGCTAGTCAACTAGAGGCTTACTAGGGACACGTTGTGGTCTATGTATTCACACATGTATTACGATTTCCGGACAATACAATTATAGCATGAGCAATAGACAATTACCATGAACAATGAAATATAATAATAACCATTTATTATTGCCTCTAGGGCATATTTCCAACAGTCTCCCACTTGCACTAGAGTCAATAATGTAGTTACATTGTGATGAATCGAACACCCATTGCGTCCTGGTGTTGATCATGTTTTGCCCTAGGGAGAGGTTTAGTCAACGGATCTGCTACATTCAGGTCCGTATGTACTTTACAAATATCTATGTCTCCATTTTGAACACTTTCACGAATGGAGTTGAAGCGACGCTTGATATGCCTGGTCTTCCTGTGAAACCTGGGCTCCTTCGCAAGGGCAATAGCTCCAGTGTTGTCACAGAAGAGAGTCATCGGGCCCGACGCATTGGGAATCACCCCTAGGTCGGTAATGAACTCCTTCATCTAGACTGCTTCCTGTGCTGCCTCCGAGGCTGCCATGTACTCCGCTTCACATGTAGATCCCGCCACGACGCTTTGCTTGCAACTGCACCAGCTTACTGCTCCTCCATTCAAAATATACACGTATCCGGTTTGTGACTTCGAGTCATCCAGATCTGTGTCGAAGCTAGCGTCGACGTAACCCCTTACGATGGGCTCCTCGCCACCTCCATAAACGAGAAACATATCCTTAGTCCTTTTCAGGTACTTCAGGATATTCTTGACCGCTGTCCAGTGTTCCATGCCGGGATTACTTTGGTATCTACCTACCAAACTTACGGCAAGGTTTACATCAGGTCTGGTACACAGCATGGCATACATAATAGACCCTATGGCCGAGGCATAGGGGATGGCACTCATCCTTTCTATATCTTCTGCCGTGGTCGGGCATTGAGCCATGCTCAACTGCACACCTTGCAATACAGGCAAGAACCCCTTCTTGGACTGATCCATATTGAACTTCTTCAATATCTTGTCAAGGTATGTACTTTGTGAAAGACCAATGAGGCGTCTTGATCTATCTCTATAGATCTTGATGCCTAATATATAAGCAGCTTCTCCAAGGTCCTTCATTGAAAAACAGTTATTCAAATAGGCCTTTATACTTTCCAAGAATTCTATATCATTTCCCATCAATAGTATGTCATCCACATATAATATGAGAAATGCTACAGAGCTCCCACTCACTTTCTTGTAAACACAGGCTTCTCCATAAGTCTGTGTAAACCCAAACGCTTTGATCATCTCATCAAAGCGAATGTTCCAACTCCGAGATGCTTGCACCAGCCCATAAATTGAGCGCTGGAGCTTGCATACTTTGTTAGCATTCTTAGGATCGACAAAACCTTCCGGCTGCATCATATACAACTCTTCCTTAAGGAAGCCGTTAAGGAATGCCGTTTTGACGTCCATCTGCCATATCTCATAATCATAGTATGCGGCAATTGCTAACATGATTCGGACGGACTTCAGCTTCGCTACGGGTGAGAAAGTCTCATCGTAGTCAACCCCTTGAACTTGTCGATAACCCTTAGCGACTAGTCGAGCTTTGTAGATGGTCACATTACCATCCGCGTCCGTCTTCTTCTTAAAGATCCATTTGTTTTCTATGGCTCGCCGATCATCGGGCAAGTCAGTCAAAGTCCATTCTTCGTTTTCATACATGGATCCTATCTCGGATTTCATGGCTTCTAGCCATTTGTCGGAATCCGGGCCCGCCATCGCTTCTTCATAGTTCGAAGGTTCACCGTTGTCTAACAACATGATTTCCAGGACAAGGTTGCCGTACCACTCTGGTGCGGAACGTGTCCTTGTGGACCTACGAAGTTCAGTAACTTGATCCGAAGCTTCATGATCATCATCATTAACTTCCTCCCCAGTCGATGTAGGCACCACAGGAACATTTTCCCGCGCTGCGCTACTTTCCGGTTCGGAAGGGGTGACTATCACCTCATCAAGTTCCACTTTCCTCCCACTCAATTCTTTCGAGAGAAACTCCTTCTCTAGAAAGGACCCGTTCTTGGCAACGAAGATCTTGCCTTCGGATCTGAGGTAGAAGGTATACCCAATAGTTTCCTTAGGGTATCCTATGAAGACGCATTTTTCCGACTTGGGTTCGAGCTTTTCAGGTTGAAGTTTCTTGACATAAGCATCGCATCCCCAAACTTTTAGAAACGACAGCTTAGGTTTCTTCCCAAACCATAATTCATACGGTGTCGTCTCAACGGATTTCGACGGAGCCCTATTTAAAGTGAATGCGGCAGTCTCTAAAGCACAGCCCCAAAATGAGAGCGGTAAATCGGTAAGAGACATCATAGATCGCACCATATCCAATAGAGTGCGATTACGACGTTCGGACACACCGTTTCTCTGAGGTGTTCCAGGCGGCGTGAGTTGTGAAACTATTCCACATTTCCTTAAGTGTGCACCAAACTCGTGACTTAAATATTCTCCACCACGATCTGATCGTAAGAATTTTATTTTCCTGTCACGTTGATTCTCAACCTCACTCTGAAATTCCTTGAACTTTTCAAAGGTTTCAGACTTGTGCTTCATTAGGTAGACATACCCATATCTACTTAAATCATCAGTGAGAGTGAGAACATAACGATATCCTCCGCGAGCCTCAACACTCATTGGACCGCACACATCGGTATGTATGATTTCCAATAAGTTGGTTGCTCGCTCCATTGTTCCGGAGAACGGAGTCTTGGTCATCTTACCCATGAGGCATGGTTCGCACGTGTCAAATGATTCGTAATCAAGAGACTCCAAAAGTCCATCTGCATGGAGCTTCTTCATGCGCTTGACACCAATGTGACCAAGGCGGCAGTGCCACAAGTATGTGGGACTATCGTTATCAACTTTACATCTTTTGGTATTCACACTATGAAACATGTGTAACATCACGTTCGAGATTCATCAAAAATAAACCATTGACCAGCGGGGCATGACCATAAAACATATCTCTCAAATAAATAGAACAACCATTATTCTCGGATTTAAATGAGTAGCCATCTCGAATTAAATGAGATCCAGATACAATGTTCATGCTCAAAGCTGGCACTAAATAACAATTATTGAGGTTTAAAACTATTCTCGTGGGTAGATGCAGAGGTAGCGTGCCGACGGCGATCACATCGACCTTGGAACCATTCCCGACGCGCATCGTCACCTCGTCCTTCGCCAGTCTCCGTTTATTCCGTAGTTCCTGTTTTGAGTTACAAATATGAGCAACCGCACCGGTATCAAATACCCAGGAGCTACTACGAGTACTGGTAAGGTACACATCAATTACATGTATATCACATATACCTTTGGTGTTGCCGGCCTTCTTCTTGTCCGCTAAGTATTTGGGGCAGTTCCGCTTCCAGTGACCACTTCCCTTGCAATAAAAGCACTCAGTCTCGGGCTTGGGTCCATTCTTTGACTTCTTCCCAGTAACTGGTTTACCGGGCGCGGCAACTCCCTTGCCGTCCTTCTTGAAGTTCTTCTTACCCTTACCCTTCTTGAACTTAGTGGTTTTATTCACCATCAACACTTGATGTTCTTTTCTGATCTCCCCTTCCGCTGATTTCAGCATTGAATATACCTTGGGAATGGTCTTTTCCACCCCCTGCATATTATAGTTCATCACAAAGCTCTTGTAGCTTGGTGGAAGCGACTGGAGGATTCTGTCAATGACCGCGTCATCTGGGAGATTAACTCCCAGCTGAGACAAGCGGTTGTGCAACCCAGACATTCTGAGTATGTGCTCACTAACAGAACTGTTCTCCTCCATTTTACAGCTGAAGAACTTGTCGGAGACATCATATCTCTCGACCCGGGCATGAGCTTGAAAAACCAGTTTCAGCTCCTAGAACATCTCATATGCTCCATGTTTCTCAAAACGCTTTTGGAGACCCGGTTCTAGGCTGTAAAGCATGCCGCACCGAACGAGGGAGTAATCATCAGCACGTGATTGCCAAGCATTCATAACGTCTTGGTTCTCTGGGATTGGTGCTTCACCTAGCGGTGCTTCTAAGACATAATCTTTCTTGGCTACTATGAGGATGAGCCTCAGGTTCTGGACCCAGTCCGTATAGTTGCTGCCATCATCTTTCAGCTTGGTTTTCTCTAGGAACGTGTTGAAATTGAGGACAACGTTGGCCATTTGATCTACAATACATAGTGTAAAGATTTTAGACTAAGTTCATGATAATTAAGTTCATCTAATCAAATTATTTAATGAACTCCCACTCAGATAGACATCCCTCTCGTCATCTAAGTGAAATATGATCCGAGTTTAACTAGGCCGTGTCCGATCATCATGTGAGACGGACTAGTCAAGATCGGTGAACATCTCCATGTTGATCGTATCTTCTATACGACTCATGCTCGACCTTTCGGTCCTCCGTGTTCCGAGGCCATGTCTGTACATGCTAGGCTCGTCAAGTCAACCTAAGTGTATTGCGTGTGTTCCGAGGCCATGTCTGTACATGCTAGGCTCGTCAACACCCGTTGTATTCGAACGTTAGAATCTATCACACCCGATCATCACGTGGTGCTTCGAAACAACGAACCTTCGCAACGGTGCACAGTTAGGGTGAACACTTTCTTGAAATTATTATAAGGGATCATCTTACTTACTACCGTCGTTCTAAGCAAATAAGATGCAAAAACATGATAAACATCACATGCAATCAAATAGTGACATGATATGGCCAATATCATCATGCTCCTTTGATCTCCATCTTCGGGGCACCATGATCATCTTCGTCACCGGCATGACACCATGATCTCCATCATCATGATCTCCATCATTGTGTCTTCATGAAGTCATCACGCCAACGATTACTTCTACTTCTATGGCTAACGCGTTTAGCAACAAAGTAAAGTAATTTACATGGCGTTATTCAATGACATGCAGGTCATGCAAAATAATAAAGACAACTCCTATGGCTCCTGCCGGTTGTCATACTCATCGACATGCAAGTCGTGATTCCTATTACAAGAATATGATCAATCTCATACATCACATATATCATTCATCACATCTTCTGGCCATATCACATCACATAGCACTTGCTGCAAAAACAAGTTAGACGTCCTCTAATTGTTGTTGCAAGTTTTTACGTGGTTTGTAGGTTTCTAGCAAGAACATTTTCTTACCTACGTATGACCACAACGTGATTTGCCAATTTCTATTTACCCTTCATAAGGACCCTTTTCATCGAATCCGTTCCGACTAAAGTAGGAGAGACAGACACCCGCTAGCCACCTTATGCAACTAGTGCATGTCAGTCGGTGGAACCTGTCTCACGTAAGCGTACATGTAAGGTCGGTCCGGGCCGCTTCACCTTACAATGCCGCCGAAACAAGAAACGACTAGTAGCGGCAAGAAGAATTGGCAACATCAACGCCCACAACTGCTTTGTGTTCTACTCGTGCATAGTAACTACGCATAGGCCTGGCTCATGATGCCACTGTTGGGAATCGTAGCATAATTTAAAATTTTCCTACGCTCACCAAGATGCATCTATGGAGTGTACTAGCAATGAGGGGGAAAGGAGTGCATCTACATACCCTTGTAGATCGCGAGCGGAAGCGTTCCAATGAACGTGGATGACGGAGTCGTACTCGCCGTGATCCAAATCACCGATGACCGAGTGCCGAACGGACGGCACCTCCGCGTTCAACACACATACGGTGCAGCGACGTCTCCTCCTTCTTGATCCAGCAAGGGGGAAGGAGAGGTTGATGGAGATCCAGCAGCACGACGGTGTGGTGGTGGATGTAGCGGGTCTCGTGCAGGGCTTCGCCGAGCTTCTGCGAGAGAGAGAGAGAGGTGTTGCAGGGGAGGAGGGAGGCGCCCAAGGCTGTAGGTTGCTGCCCTCCCTCCCCCACTTTATATAGGCCCCCTGGGGGGGCGCCGGCCCTGGGAGATGGGATCTCCAAGGGGGGGCGGCGGCCAAAGGGGGGAAGGGGTTGCCTTGCCCCCCAAGGCAAGGGGGAAGCTCCCCCTAGGGTTCCCAACCCTAGGCGCATGGGGGGAGGCCCAAGGGGGGCGCCCCAGCCCACTAAGGGCTGGTTCCCTTCCACTTTCAGCCCACGGGGCCCTCCGGGATAGGTGGCCCCACCCGATGGACCCCCGGGACCCTTCCGGTGGTCCCGGTACAATACCGGTAACCCCCGAAACTTTCCCGGTGGCCGAAACTTGACTTCCTATATATAATTATTCACCTCCGGACCATTCCGGAACCTCTCGTGACGTCCGGGATCTCATCCGGGACTCCGAACAACTTTTGGGTTTCCGCATACATATATCTCTACAACCCTAGCGTCACCGAACCTTAAGTGTGTAGACCCTACGGGTTCGGGAGACATGCAGACATGACCGAGACGCCTCTCCGGTCAATAACCAACAGCGGGATCTGGATACCCATGTTGGCTCCCACATGTTCCATGATGATCTCATCGGATGAACCACGGTGTCGAGGATTCAATCAATCCCGTATACAATTCCCTTTGTCAATCGGTATGTTACTTGCCCGAGATTCGATCGTCGGTATCCCAATACCTTGTTCAATCTCGTTACCGGCAAGTCTCTTTACTCGTACCGCAATGCATGATCCCGTGACTAACGCCTTAGTCACATTGAGCTCATTATGATGATGCATTACCGAGTGGGCCCAGAGATACCTCTCCGTCACACGGAGTGACAAATCCCAGTCTCGATCCGTGCCAACCCAACATACACTTTTGGAGATACCCGTAGTGCACCTTTATAGTCACCTAGTTACGTTGTGACGTTTGGCACACCCAAAGCACTCCTACGGTATCCGGGAGTTGCACGATCTCATGGTCTAAGGAAAAGATACTTGACATTGGAAAAGCTCTAGCAAACGAAACTACACGATCTTTTATGCTATGCTTAGGATTGGGTCTTGTCCATCACATCATTCTCCTAATGATGTGATCCCGTTATCAATGACATCCCATGTCCATAGTCAGGAAACCATGACTATCTGTTGATCAACGAGCTAGTCAACTAGAGGCTTACTAGGGACACGTTGTGGTCTATGTATTCACACATGTATTACGATTTCCGGACAATACAATTATAGCATGAACAATAGACAATTACCATGAACAATGAAATATAATAATAACCATTTATTATTGCCTCTAGGGCATATTTCCAACATGCTTTAGATTCACCTTCTGTTATAAGTAAACTTGCAACACCACCACATGCTATTAATTCTGATATGTCACAAGTTATTGATGATGCTACTTCTGCTATGGATAATGCTTATGATGATGCTAGTACCTTGCTTGATAATGATGATGTGCCACTTGGTGATTCTCTTGATAAACAAATTGCTAGAGTAATACAACATGCTGTTGTTGACTCTGATGATGAGCTTGAAACTGAATCTCCTGAAACACGTGCTAGAACTGGCCCTCCTAGATATGAATTGCCTAAGGTACCGGAAGGTTATGTTATGAGTGAAGAAACAACTAGAGATATTCTTGCTTGTAAGGATAAAGATGATCTAGAGAAATTATTATGCAAGTATAAAGAAAAATCTCTGAATGCTAGAATGAAATGTGATCCTAAGTTTGCTACTTCACCTATCTTTATTGATGATAATGATTATGCTCTGTCGACCCAGAGTTAATTACTTTGGTTGAATCTGATCCTTTTCATGGTTATGAAACTGAAACTGTTGTGGCACATCTTACTAAGTTGAATGACATAGCCACCCTTTTTACTCATGATGAGAAAACTCGCTACTACTTTATTCTCAAATTATTTCCTTTCTCATTAAAGGGTGATGCTAAAGCTTGGTACAATACTCTTGCACCTGGTTGTGTGCGTAGTCCTCAGGATATGATTTATTACTTCTCTGAAAAATATTTCCCTGCTCATAAGAAACAAGCTGCTTTACAGGAAATATTTAACTTTGTGCAAACTAAAGAAGAGAGTCTCCCACAAGCTTGGGGGAGGCTTTGCCAGTTACTTAATGCTTTGCCTGATCATCCTCTTAAGAAAAATGAAATACTTGATATCTTATATAATGGACTAACGGATGCTTATAGGGATTTCCTAGATAGTTGTGCTGGTTGTGTTTTCAGGCAACGAACTATTGGACAAGCTGAAGAATTATTGAATAATATATTGAAAAATTATGATGATTGGACTCTTCCTGAACCACCGGCTAAACCCACTCCGAAGAAGAGGGGTATATTATATCTCAGTCCTGAAGATATGCAAGAGGCAAAGAAATATATGAAGGAAAAAGGTATTAAAGATGAGGATGTTAAAAATTTACCTCCTATTGAAGAAATACACGGGCTTAATACACCACCACTGCCTAAGGTGGTAGAGGTAAATTCTCTAATTAAGTTCAATGATAATGACAATCCTCACAATATGCACCCTAGTCAATGCCTTTATGAGTTTGAAAACTGCATTAGAAAACAATATCACTTCAATGCAAATGTTAATTGAAATACAATTCTGATATGATTGCTCGCTTGAGTGACTTGTTGTTTAGAATATCAAATGATGTTAGAGGTGTTGGAAAACATGCTTCTATGGTTCAAACTCAGTTAGAACAAGTTGCTAAATCTCAAAGAGAATTTCTTGATGAAATGAATAATAATATACATGACTTTGCTGTTAGAGTTGCAAGTAGAGGAGGTAAAATGACTCAGGAACCACTTTATCCTGAGGGACACCCAAAAAGAATTGAACAAGATTCACAAAGAGCTAACACTGATGCACCTAGTCCTTCTAGAAAGAAAAGGAAAAAGAAAAATGGTAGGACTATGCATACTTCTAGTGAACCTGAAATAGAAAAACCTTCTGATAATGATAATGAAACTTCTATCTCTGATGCTGAAACTCAATCTGGTAATGAACACTCACCTTTTGATAATGAAAAAGATAATGATGAGGTTCATGAAGACTCTCAACCAAATAATAATAAAGAACTAGACAATGATGTTGAGATAGAACCACCTGTTGATCTTGATAACCCACAACCTAAGAATAAAAGATATGACAAAAGAGAATTCATTGCTAGAAAACACGGTAAAGAAAGAGAACCATGGGTTCAAAAACCTATGCCTTTTCCATCCAAGTCAACTAAAAAGAAAGATGATAAAGAATTTGAACGCTATGCTGAAATGCTAAGACCAGTCTTTTTGCGTACTCGCTTGACTGATATCTTGAAAATGCTTCCTTATGCAAAGTATATGAAAGACATCATCAAAAATAAGAGAAAAATACCGGAAGCTGAAATCTATACTATGCTTGCTAATTACACTTTTAGATATGGAGTACCTAAAAAACTTGGAGATCCAGGAATACCAACTATACCTTGCTCTATCAAAAAGAATAATGTGAAAACTGCTTTGTGTGATTTAGGAGCTGGTGTTAGTGTTATGCCTTTCTCTTTATATAAAAGACTTGACTTGAATAAACTCACACCTACTGAAATATCTTTGCAAATGGATGACAAATCAACTGCCATACCTATCGGTATCTGTGAGGATGTGCCCGTTGTTGTTGCTAATGTTACTATTTTGACTGACTTTGTTATACTTGAGATGCTCGAGGACAACAACATGTCGATTATCCTTGGTAGACCCTTCTTGAATACTGTAGGAGCTGTTATTGATTGCAATAAAAGCAAGGTCACTTTTCATATCAATGGTAATGAGCATACGGTGCACTTTCCGAAGAAACAATTCCAAGTGAATGGTATTAATGTTATTGAAAAATCTCCGACAATCACTATTGGAAGTTTTCAAATACCTCTACCTACTGTCAAAAAGAAATATGAAATGCTTATTGTTGGGGAAATGCATATCCCCCTTGAGGTAACTGATACGTCTCCAACGTATCTATAATTTTTGATTGTTCCATTCTATTATATATTCTGTTTTGGATGTTTAATGGGCTTATTTATACATTTATATATTATTTTTGGGACTAACCTATTGACCGGAGGCCCAGCCCAAATTGCTGTTTTTTGCCTATTTCAGTGTTTCGCAGAAAAAGAATATCAAACGGAGTCCAAACGGAATGAAACCTTTGGGAGCATGATTTTTGGAACAAACGTGATCCAGAGGACTTGGAGTGGACGTCAAGCAATCAACGAGGAGGCCACGAGGCAGGGGGCACACCTACCTCCCCTGGGAGCGCCCTCCACCCTCGTGGGCCCCTCGTGGCTCCACCGACCTACTTCTTCCTCCTATATATACCTACGTACCCCCAAACCATCGAAGAGCACCACGAAAACCTAATTCCACCGCCGCAACCTTCTGTACCCGTGAGATCCCATCTTGGGGCCTTTTCCGGTGCTCCGCCGGAGGGGGCATTGATCACGGAGGGCATCTACATCAACACCATAGCCTCTCCGATGATGTGTGAGTAGTTTACCTCAGACCTTCGGGTCCATAGTTATTAGCTAGATGGCTTCTTCTCTCTCTTTGCATCTCAATACAAAGTTCTCCTCGATTCTCTTGGAGATCTATTCGATTTAATCTTCTTTTGCGGTGTGTTTGTCGAGTCCGATGAATTGTGGGTTTATGATCAAGATTATCTATGAACAATATTTGAATCTTCTCTGAATTCTTTTATGTATGATTGGTTATCTTTGCAAGTCTCTTCGAATTATCAGTTTGGTTTGGCCTACTAGATTGATCTTTCTTGCAATGGGAGAAGTGCTTAGCTTTGGGTTCAATCTTGCGGTGCTCGATCCCAGTGACAGTAGGGGAAACGACACGCATTGTATTGTTGCCATCGAGGATAAAAAGATGGGGTTTATATCATATTGTATGAGTTTATCCCTCTACATTATGTCATCTTGCTTAAAGCGTTACTCCGTTCTTATGAACTTAATACTCTAGATGCATGCTGGATAGCGGTCGATGTGTGGAGTAATAGTAGTAGATGCAGGCAGGACTCGGTCTACTTGTCACGGACGTGATGCCTATATACATGATCATACCTAGATATTCTCATAACTATGCTCAATTCTATCAATTGCTCGACAGTAATTTGTTCACCCATCGTAATACTTATGCTATCTTGAGAGAAGCCACTAGTGAAACCTATGGCCCCGGGGTATATTTTCCATCATATTAATTTCCCGTCAACAAGCTATTTCTTACGTCGTTTATTTTGCAATCTTTACTTTTAATCTTTATCATAAAAATACCAAAAGTTTTATCTTATCTTCTCTATCAGATCTCACTTTTGCAAGTGGCCGTGAAGGGATTGACAACCCCTTTATCGCGTTGGTTGCAAGGTTCTTATTTGTTTGTGTAGGTGCAAGGGACTTGAGCGTGGCCTCCTACTGGATTGATACCTTGGTTCTCAAAAACTGAGGGAAATACTTACGCTACTCTGCTGCATCACCCTTTCCTCTTCAAGGGAAAACCAACGCAGTGCTCAAGAGGTAGCAGTAACTTAGTGATTTACGAATGTTCTCCGGTTTCATGCTAATTGAAAGTGGTTGTTAATAAGACGTGATCAACCTTATTAATGGATCATTTTTGAACGGTATGAAGTTGATGAATTTAGTAAGCACTACCTTCTGTCCCTACGTTTTGTTCTCTGTTTTTATTAGTTAAATAAAATAAAATGCCATGTTTTGTCTGTTTTCTGAATTTCTCATGCAATAAAAAATGACCCAAAAATAAAAGTTCTCAGAATGCCGTGAAAATTTAATATGATTTTTTCCTGAATATTTCTGAATTTCTGGTGCAAATAATATCAGAGGGAGGTGCACCATGTGGGCACAACCCACCTGGGCGTGCCAGGACCCCCAGGCGCGCCCTGGTGGGTTGTGGTCCCCATGTGGGCCCCCTCACCTATCTCTTCACACCACATCATCACTCACCTCCAGAAAAAATCTCCATTGCTCTCTCTCCTGTGTTCTTGCTCCCAAACCCGCGGATTTCGATCTCTTTGCTCGAAGCTCCGTTTGCGAAACTGTTTCGGGGGATTGTTGCTTGGTATGTGACTCCACCGTTTGTCCAATTAGTTTTTGTTTTAGTGGTTTATATTTTGAATAATTAGCTACTCTTGGTGCTGCTGTAGGTGAGCTTGGATGTTGAATTCTTAGAGTTCTAAGTAGTTTGAATGCTTGCTATGGCCTCTATGTATCCCCACGAGTAGTTGGTATCATTTTTGTGAAGTTTTGTTGAGAAAATTTTGTGGGCTAATAAATTTCAGAATTTTGTTCATAGGAAAACCATGAATATCTTTAGGAAGTTTGGCTCTAAGAAGAACTCCAAGGGTTTTATTGCGGAGTCATCTGATAATGATCTCCATCCTCGGAGGTTGGCGGAAGTACGGCTGTGTGAATGGCCGCACACCCCGTTCCTGGAAGAGGCTGGAATCCTTCAGGAGTTCACACAATATGCTGCTAATGCTGGCCTCACCGACTTCATCGCAGATGAGTGTGAACAGCACCAAATCCTCACAAACATCTTTGTTCAAAGTTTTACTTTCCTTCCTAGGAATAATCCTCCTGAAGTGAGCTTTGATTCATATGCTGAAAACCATTAGATACCACTTACTGAATTTTGTGACATATGCATGATCCCTTCTGATGGGATCTTAGCCGAGCCTAGGCCGGCGGAGTTTGAGACCTTTTATCGCACTTTGACAGTGGGAGATGAGAGAGGGGTGTCAGCCATCACTGCCGCTCGCTTGCATTTTCCTGCTGTTCATTACTTTGCTCTTTTCATTGCAAAATGCTTGCTTGCTAGAGAGAAGGTGGGTGCACTCAGTACACCACACCTTGATGTTTTACTCGTGCATTGGAGGGCGACGACACTTATAGCTTGGGAGCTATTGTGGCTCGTCGCCTCCACATTAATAAATCCAAGGGTAAAATACATGGTGGGATTTTTGCTACTCGTTTGGCGGCTCACTTTAATGTTGAGATAGGCCATCATGACTACACCCTGACCAAGGTTTACCTAGACCGCACAACCATGGATCACCACCATTTCATTGATAAAGAGTCTCCTAACATTCCTATGCCTTATAACCTGGTTTTTAGCATTGAAACTCGTGATATTATTCCGTTGCCTGCTCCTGCCTTGTTTGATTCTATTGCGAGGGGCGGATATAGGATCATGCCTGCGGACATCATCGCCTACCGGAACGCTCAGGCTGCTGCAGAGGCAGAGGAGGAGCCTCAGCAGTGGGATGAGTGGATGCCTGCTCCTCAGTACCCCTACTACCATCCAGGCTACTGATCGACTACCAAGTTAGGCCAAAAGCCTAAGATTGGGGGAGTACGTGTTTCCACCGACTCTATATTCATGTTCACTTATTCCATTAGTCGGTGTTCACACTTTTTCATTGTATCATCCATGCTTAGATTTATTTTCTTGCTTTCTTCTTGTGTGTTTGAAAAACTTTAGAAAAACCAAAAAAATTAGTTGTAGCTAATTTACTTTCTATGCATGCTTAGTAGTAATATTCAAAAGAAAACCCAAAAAGATTTCCTTGTTCTTCTTTTGCTTGTTGGGAGCTTTCCCGTGTAAATAGTTTTTCTTGTTTTTTCTTTTCCCTTTTATTTGCTTGTTCAAGAAAACCAAAAACTTCAAAAATATTTCAGTGTGTTTCTCTGAATTTATTTTCTTTTTATTCAAGTTGTACCAAGGAGAAGACCACGATGAAAATGTTGAGTGGCTCTCATATGAATAACTGTTGATCTAGTAAAGATCCCATTTTACCTTGTCTTCTCCTGTTGAATAAAATGTTTGCAGATTCCAGCTTAGTCCACGGCACTCTTCCACTATTATTATTTTCATATCGCTCGGTCGTGCTAGTTAAAGGCAATAATGACGACATTCAGTGAACTGGCCGTGGCAGAGAGAAACTGTTATGAACTCGACTTGTTCTGTTTGTGTAAATATGTTTAACCTAGTATCCATGATTCAGCCCATTATGATTAAATATGTTTGCGATGACAATTAGAGATTATAGTTTTTCATGCCATGCATTAGTAGCCGGGAGTGGATAATGATTTATATTGGATATCAACATTGCGTTAAAATGATTGTGATGTAGTATGATGATATGGTATCCTCCTCTGAATGTTCGAGTGGCTTGACTTGGCACATGTTCATGCATGTAGTTGAATCAAAATCAACATAGCCTCTATGATATTTATGTTCATGGTGTTCATATCCGACTCATGCTAGTGTCCAATGTTACTTATGCATAATGCATGTTTATGACCGTTGTTGCTCTCTAGCCGGCCGCTTCTCAATCTAATTGCTGGCCTTCGCCTGTACTAAGTGGCAATTCTGCTTGTACATCAAAAACCTTGAACCCAAAGTTATTCCATATGAGTCCACCATACCTACCTATATGCGGTATTACCCTGTCGTCCTAAGTAAATTTTCATGTACTACCTCTCAAAACTTCTAAATAAATATCCCTTTTGTGTGCCTGGATCATTCATGGAACAACAGGAGGTGGTCGGTATCTTCCATGCTAAGCGGGTTATTCTCAGGTCGAGTGTTTATTCACTCGCCATCGCACGAGAAAAGGGCGGTAATAGGGATTCCCAGTCCCGAACTCAAAAATACAAATAATTAAACAAAACCCCCCCGGGACTATTGTTGGTTTGGATGTCACCCATTGTTTCGGACAAGCCGTGGAATGTGATTGTTGGTGGAGGGGGAGTAAGCCTTTACTTTTATCGCTTGGGAACCGCCACTAGCGTGCTTAGCATGGAAGATATTGATAACTGATGGTCGTGAAGTAAATGACAAGGGTGCATGTCTCAAAATATCATTTACCTCTATTTTAAAAACTTGAGCTCTGGCACCTCTGCAAATCACTGCCTCCCTCTGTGAAGGGACTATCTATTTACTTTTATGTTGTGTCATCACCTTCTAAAACAAACGCTAGCACCTGAGAGCACAACTGTCATGACTTATGCATTGTGTGTAGCTAATGTTGGGTGCATCATGACTAGATCTTTTCTACCATGAATTACAATCTTTAGTCGCTGCTTGAACTCTGGAGGTGCTCTGCATTTATGTTTTGCGATCTCAGAAAGGGCTAGCGAGATACCACTATTGTCATATTACATCATGGTTGTTTTGACAACGTGTTGCCGTTTGAGATATCTTATTATTGCTCGCTAGCTGATTATGTCATTGATATGAGTTATTATAATCTTTAAGAGTTATTGTCGGCATGGTTAGTTATAATGTTGGCTGAAAACCTGGGTGCTGTTTAAGCTTATTTATGCAAACAAGAGCAAAAGAGTTCGTAAAAGTTTTTCTTTTTCACTTTCAGTTTATCAACTGAATTGCTTGAGGACAAGCAAAGGTTTAAGCTTGGGGGAGTTGATACGTCTCCAACGTATCTACTTTTCCTAACGCTTTTCCTCTTGTTTTGGACTCTAATTTGCATGATTTGAATGAAACTAACCCCGACTGACGCTGTTTTCAGTAGAACTACCATGGTGTTGTTTTTGTGCAGAAATAAAAGTTCTCGGGAATGGAACGAAACTTTGCGAGGAATTTTTATATAATAAATAAGAATTTCTGGAGCCAAGACCTATCAGAGAGGGGCACCTGGGTGGGCGCAACCCACCAGGGCGTACCCCCCTCTCCTGGCGCGCCCAGGTGGGTTGTCCCCACCTGGTGGCCCCGCAGACCCTGAAACCAACGCTATAAAGTCCTATTTTTCCAGAAAAATCAGGGAGAAAGAATTATCACGATCCACGAGACGGAGCCGCCGTCACCCCCTGTTCTTCATCCGGAGGCCAGATCTGGAGTCCGTTTGGGGCTCCGGAGAGGGGGATCTTCGTTCTTCGTCATCACCAACCCTTCTCCATCGCCAATTCCATGATGCTCCCCACCGGGAGTGAGTAATTCCTTCGTAGGCTCGCTGGTCGGTGAGGAGTTGGATTAGATTCATCATGTAATCGAGTTAGTTTTGTTAGGGCTTGATCCTTAGTATCCACTATGTTCTAAGGTTGATGTTGCTATGACTTTGCCATGCTCAATGCTTGTCACTTTGGGCCCGGGTGCCATGATTTCATATCTGAACCCTTTATGTTATCACCATTATATCCATGTTCTAGATCCGATATTGCAAGTTATAGTCACCTACTACGTGTTATGATCCGGCAACCCCGGAGTGAGAGAAACCAGGACTTCTACGTGTTAATGCTTTGTTCCGGTTCTCTATTAAAAGGAGGCCTTAATATCCCTTAGTTTCCAATATGGACCCCGCTGCCACGGGAGAGTAGGACAAAAGATGTCATGCAAGTTCTTTCCATAAGCACGTATGACTATTTACGGAATACATGCCTACTTTATATTGACGAACTGGAGCTAGTGCCGTATCGCCCTAGGTTATAACTGTCTCATGATGAATATCATCCAACAAGTCACCGATCCAATGCCTACGAATTTATCTTATATTGTTCTTGCTATGTTACTACTGCTATCATCACTGTTACACTTGCTACAAAATTACTGCTATTGTTGTTACCGTTACCGTTACTACTGCTACTATTATCAAAACTATCAGACTACTTTGCTACTGATCACTTTGCTGCAGATAATTAATCTCCAGGTGTAGTTGAATTGATAACTCAGCTGCTAATACCTTCGAATATTCTTTGACTCCCATGTGTCGAATCTATAAATGTGGGTTGAATACTCTACCCTCAAAAACTGTTGCGATCCCCTATACTTGTGGGTTATCAGATATGCATGAGTGGAACACAAAGAGTTGTGGGCGGTGATAGTCATACTGCTTACCACCAACGTCTTATTTTGATTCAGCGGTATTGTTGGATGAAGCGGCCCGGACCAATCTTACATGACCACGTTCATGAGACCGGTTCCACCGACAGACATGCAACTAGTTTTGCATAAAGGTGGCTGGCGGGTGTCTGTTTCGCCAACTTTAGTTGAATCGAATTTGACTACGTCTGGTCCTTGTTGAAGGTTAAAACAACAAACTTGACGAAACACCGTTGTGGTTTTGATGCATAGGTAAGAACGGTTCTTGCTAGAAGCCTGTAACAGCTACGTAAAACTTGCAACGACAAAGTATAGGACGTCTAACTTGTTTTTGCAGGGCATGTTGTGATGTGATATGGTCAAGACATGATGTGATATACGTTGTTGTATGAGATGATCATGTTTTGTAAGTTATCGGCAACTGGCAGGATCCTTATGGTTGTCGTTTTATTGCATGAAATGAAAATGCCATGTAATTGCTTTACTTTATAACTATGCGTTAGCGATAGTGGTATAAGCAATAGTTGGTGAGACGACCACGACGCTACGATGGAGATCAAGGTGTCAAGCCGGTGACGATGGAGATCATGACGGTGCTTTAGAGATGGAGATCAAAAGCACAAGATGATGATGGCCATATCATGTCACATATATTGATTGCATGTGATGTTTATCTTTTATGCATCTTATTTTGCTTAGTACGATGGTAGCATTATAAGATGACCCCTTACTAAAATTTCAAGGTATAAGTGTTCTCCCTGAGTATGCACCGTTGTGACAGTTCATCGTGCCGAGACACCATGTGATGATCAGGTGTGATAAGCTCTATGTTCACATACGACGGGTGCAAGACAATTTTGCACATGAGTAATACTCATGTTAAACTTGACGAGCCTAGCATGTATAGACATGGCCTCGAAACACTGGAGACCGAAAGGTCGAACGTGAATCATATAGTAGATCTGATCAACATAGAGAAGTTCACCACTGATAACTACTCCATCTCACGTGATGACAGGACATGGTTTAGTTGATTTGGATCACGTGATCATTTAGATGACTCATGGGATGTCTATCTAAGTGGGAGTTCTTAAGTAATATGATTAATTGAACTTAATTTATCATGAACTTAGTCCTGATAGTATTTGCATATCTATGTGTAGATCAATAGCTCGCGATATAGCTCCCCTATGTTTTTTGATATGTTCCTAGAGAAAACTAAGTTGAAAGATGATAGTAGCAATGATGCGGACTGGGTCCATGATATGAGGATTATCCTTGTTGATGCACAGAAGAATTATGTCCTTGATGCACCGCTAGGTGACAGACCTATTGCAGGAGTAGATGCAGACGTTATGAACGTTTGACAAGCTCGGTATGATGACTACTTGATAGTTTAGTGCACCATGCTTTACGACTTATAACCAGGACTTCAAAAATGTTTTGAACGCCACGGAGCATATAAGATGTTCCAAGAGTTGAAATTGGTATTTCAGACTCATGCCCATGCCGAGAGGTATGAGACCTCTGACAAGTACTTTGCCTACAAGATGGAGGAGAATGGCTCAGCGAATGAGCATGTACTCAGAATGTGTGGGTAGTACAATTGCTTGAATCAAGTGGGAGTTAATCTTCTAGATAAGATAGTGATTGACAGAGTTCTCTAGTCACTATCACCAAGCTACTAGAACTTCGTGATGAACTATAATATGTAAGGGATGACGAAAATGATTCCCGAGCTCTTCGCGATGCTGAAATCGGCGAAGGTAGAAATCTAGGAAAAGCGTCAAGTGTTGACGGTTGCCAAGACCAGTAGTTTCAAGAAGGGCAAAGGAAGAGAAAGGAAACTTCAAGAAGAATGACAAGAAAGTTGCCACTCCCGTGAAGAAGCCCAAATCTAGACCTAAGCCTGAAACTGAGTGCTTCTACTGCAAAGGGAATGGTCACTTGAAGCGGAACTACCCCAAATACTTGGCGGATAAGGAGGGCAAAGTGAACAAAGGTATATTTTATATACATGTTATTAATGTGTACTTTACTAGTGTTCATAGTAACCCCAGGGTATTTGATACCGGTTCAGTTGCTAAGATTAGTAACTCGAAACAGGAGTTACAAAATGAATAGAGACTACTTGAGGGCGAAGTGACGATGTGTGTTCGAAGAGATTCCAAGGTTGATAAGATCACCATCGCATACTCCCTTCCACCTTCGGGATTAGTGTTGAACCTAAATAAATGTTATTTGGTGTTTGCATTGAGCATGAATATGATTGGATCATGTTTATTGCAATACGGTTATTCATTTAAACCAGGGAATAATTGTTGTTCTGTTTACATGAATAAAACCTTCTATGGTCATACACCCAATGTAAATGGTTTATTGAATCTCGATCGTAGTGATACGCATATTCATAATATTGATGCCAAAATATGCAAAGTTGATAATTATAGTGCAACATATTTGTGGCAATGCCGCTTAGGTCATATTGGTGAAAGCGAATGAAGAAACTCCATACTGATGGATTTTTGGAATCACTTGATTATGAATCATTTGATACTTGCGAACCATGCCTCATGGGCAAGATGACTAAAACTCCGTTCTCCGGAACAATGGAGCGAGCCACTCACTTATTGCAAATAATACATACCGATGTATGCTGTCTGATGAGTGTTGAGGCTCGCGGCGGTATTGTTATTTTCTGACCTTCACAGATGATTTGAGCAGATATGGGTAAATCTACTTGATGAAACACAAGTCCGAAACATTTGAGAAGTTCAAAGAATTTCAGAGTGAAGTGGAGAATCATCGTAACAAGAAAATAAAGTTTCTATGATCTGATTGCGGAGGCGAATATTTGAGTTCCGAGTTTGGCCTTCATTTAAAACAATGTGGAATAGTTTCACAACTCACGCCACCTGGAACACCACAACGTAATGGTGTGTCCGAACATCGTAACCGTACTTTATTAGATATGGTGTGATCTATGATGTTTCTTACTGACTTACCACTATTATTTTGGGGTTATGCATTAGAGACAACTGCATTCACGTTAAATAGGGCATCGTCTAAATCCGTTCAGACGACACCGTATGAACTGTGGTTTAGCAAGAAACCTAAGCTGTCGTTTCTTAAAGTTTGGGGTTGCGATGCTTATGTGAAAAGGCTTCAGCCTGATAAGCTTGAACCCAAATCGGAGAAGTGTGTCTTCATAGGATACCCAAACGAAACTGTTGGGTACACCTTCTATCACAGATCCGAAGGCAAGATCTTTGTTGCTAAGAATGGATCCTTTCTAGAGAAGGAGTTTCTCTTGAAAGAAGTGAGTGGGAGGAAAGTAGTACTTGATGAGGTAATTGTACCTTCTCTCAAATTGGAAAGTAGCTCATCATAGAAAACCATTCCCGTGATTCTTGCACCAACTATCGAGGAAGCTAATGATAATGATCATGAAACTTCGGATCAAGTTACTACCAAACCTCGTAGGTCAACCAGAGCACATTCCGCACCAGAGTGGTACGGTAATCCTGTTCTGGAAGTCATGTTACTAGACCATGATGAACCTACGAACTATGAGGAAGCGATGATGAGCCCAGATTTCGATAAATGGCTTGAGGCCATGAAATCTGAGATAGGATCTATGTATGAGAACAAAGTATGGACTTTGATTGACTTGCCCGATGATTGGTGAGCCATTGAGAATAAATGGATCTTCAAGAGGAAGACGGATGCTAATAGTAGTGTTACTATCTACAAAGCTCGAATTGTCGCAAAAGGTTTTCGACAAGTTCAAGGTGTTGACTATGATGAGATTTCTCACTCGTATCGATGCTTATAGTCTGTCCGAATCATGTTAGCAATTGCTGCATTTTATGAAATCTGGCAAATGGATGTCAAAACTGCATTCCTTAATGGATTTATTAAAGAAGAGTTGTATATGATGCAACCAGAAGGTTTTCTCAATCCTAAAGGTGCTAACAAAGTGTGCAAGCTACAGCGATCCATCTATGGACTGGTGCAAGCATCTCGGAGTTGTAATATACGCTTTGATGAGGTGATCAAAGCATATGGTTTTATACAGACTTACGGTGAAGCCTGTATTTACAAGAAAGTGAGTGGGAGCTCTGTAACATTTCTGATATTATATGTGGATACATATTGCTGATTGGAAATGATATAGAATTTCTGGATAGCATAAAAGGATACTTGAATAATAATTCTTCAATAGAAGACCTCGGTAAAGCTACTTATGTATTGGGCATCAAGATCTATGGAGATAGATCAAGAAGCTTAATATGAATTTCACAAAGCACACACCTTGACAAGATTTTGAAGGAGTTCAAAATGGATCAGTCAAAGAAGGATTTCTAGCTTGTATTGTAAGGTGTGAAGTTGAGTAAGACTCAAAACCCAACCACGGCAGAAGATAGAGAGAGAATGAAAGTCATTTCCTATGCCTCAGCCATAGGTTCTATAAAGTATGCCATGCTGTATACGAGACCTATTGTGTACCATGCCATGAGTTTAGCAAAAGGGTACAATAGTGATACATGAGTAGATCACTGGACAACGGTCAAAATTATCCTTAGAGGACTAAGGAAATATTTCTCGGTTATGGAGGTGATAAAGAGTTCATCGAAAAGAGTTACGTCGATGCAAGCTTTAACACCGATCTAGATGACTCTGAGTCTCAATCTGGATACATATTGAAAGTGGGAGCAATTAGCTAGAGTCGCTCCGGGCAGAGCATTGTAGACATAGAAATTTGCAAAATACATACAGATATGAATGTGGCAGACCCGTTGACTAAACTTCTCTCACAAGCAAAACATGATCACACCTTAGTACTCTTTGGGTGTTAATCACATTGCGATGTGAACTACATTATTGACTCTAGTAAACCCTTTGGGTGTTGGTCACATGGCGATGTGAACTATGGGTGTTAATCACATAAAGATGTGAACTATTGATGTTAAATCACATGGCGATGTGAACTAGATTATTGACTTAGTGCAAGTGGGAGACTGAAGGAAATATGCCCTTATTTATATTTCCTTACATCACGATAAATGTTTATTATTCATGCTAGAATTGTATTAACCGAAAACTTGATACATTTGTGGATACATAGACAAAACACCGTGTCCCTAGTAAGCCTGTACTAGACTAGCTCGTTAATCAAAGATGGTTAAGTTTTCTAACCATAGACATGTGTTGTCATTTAATGAACGGGATCACATCATTAGGAGAATGATGTGATGGAAAAGACCCATCCATTAGCTTAGCATAATGATCGTTAAGTTTTATTGCTATTGCTTTCTTCATGTCATATACATATTCCTTTGACTATGAGATTATGCAACTCCCGAATACCGGATGAATACCTTGTGTGCTCACTACAAAATAATACACTTCCGTGATGATACGTGTTTGTCACAGTAGGTCACGTTTTCTGTCATGCATGTACATCCATGACAAATTTATGACAGAATCAAGATAGTCATAACTGTGTTGTCGTAGAAGTGTTCCATGACATTACCAAAATTATCATCACGGAAGTGTCCACTTCCATGACGATAAATCGCGCGTCATAGAAGTGCTTTCGTCAAGGGTGACCGACACGTGGCATCCACCGTAACGGAATGCCGTTAACGCTTTCGGGTCCGGTTTTGGATCCGATAACCCGTTAACAGCCCCGACCAATGGGGATTTTCCACGTGTAAAATCATCATTGGCTGGAGGAAACACGTGTCAGCTCACCGTTGGGACAGACGTCATCCACTCATTGGACCCAAAGCGCCTATGATAAGTCGACACGTGGCACGGCCCAACAGAGGCCCATTCCTGTGAAAAGGCCAGCCCGTTTGACTTGGTCAAAAGGTGGCGGGCCGGCCCACGGCAAGCCTGTTAACGGCCTATCGCATATAGCCCATTTACAGCCCGCTAACCCAGGGCCCGTTTACGACCTATCCGAATTAGGCCTAGTAGCGTCATCTGGGCCGTCCAATATAATTGCAGCCCGTTTTAACTTCCGGCCCATGTATGGCCCATGACATATTTTGGCCCATATGAGGCCCTTAGTAACCCTCGGCCCATTAACGACCCATGGTAAAACTGGCCCGTAATGAACAGTGTATCACTTTATACCCATTAACGGCCCATTATTCCGTTGGGCCATTTCTAGCCCATGTTATCTTTCGGCCTTCTTAGGGCCCATTTATTCTTGGGCTCATTTCCAGCATTCGTTTACTTTCGGCCCGTTACTGTCATTTTCTGCTTGTGGGCCAAATACAGCCCGTGGTTACAGTCGGCCCGTTTGTGGCCCGTTAATACGTTGGGCCGTTTTCATAGCGTCATCAAATACGGCCTATTGACAGCCCGTTATGGTCAGCCCATGAACGGACGATTTCAACTCTAGCCCATTTACGGGCATAATGTGGTCTGTTATTGGCCCATGTTTGGCCGACCGATCATACGGCCCGTAGAAGGCCCATTGATGATATGGCCCGTAGAAGGCCCATTGTGTCTACGCCCCGTAGAAGGCCCATTGTGTCTATGCCCCGTAGAAGGCCCATTGTGTCTATGCCTCGTAGAAGGCCCATTGTTTCTACGGCCCGTAGGAGGCCCATGTTAACTACAGTAAATATGTAGCCCATTGTTAATGTGGCCTAGTTTTAAAAAATAGTTTATTCCGGCCACTAGCAAACCGCAAAAAAGAACTGCACTAACTACAAGAAAACAAATAAACAAGACAACGGAAATAAATAAGCAAGTAACTTACGCTAGGCTATCACGGCTATTACACATATTACATCCACTGGGCATCAAAGTTCGCCACAAATGCAAATATAGGGAACAAAGCAGCATATAAACGCCGCAGCAAAACAAGTCCAGAACTGAAACCACTTCAGAAGAGCTCAAGAAACAATATCCTGAGTACCCATAATGCTGGCAAGATGCTTAGCAAGCTTATTAACTTTCTCTTGTTTGGCGCTTAAATCCTCCAGCACTTGCTGTTGCACCAGAAAGTATGCATCTGAATTCTGCAGGGACTTCCTCAGTCCTTCGGCTTCCTGCCGCATAACATCTGATCGATGTCTTTCAACTTGAAGTTGAGACTCAAGAAGCCGAACTGATTCAGGCAGTGAGTACGAAGAGCTGGTGCCAGCAGTAGTAGCTAGTAACTCAAACACTACATCAAGACAGGACTTTGGGGTTGTCTCAGTGTCTTCAATATAGTTTTTATCAGCTTTCTTGGAGAACAACAGGGATGTCTCACTATCTTGAACCTGATCTGCATTACTTCCTTTACCATTGCATAACGGGGTACTCTTCTCCAATATTTTATCCGCGTTCTAAAGGAGAAACAAACAAACACATCACAGGTTTACAATGTAGTATATGATACTCATTTTGGTAAACCAGTTCAGTAGTAAGGTGGACATGATAACAGCATGAAACAAACATATATCTATGTAGTATGGTCACTGTATGGTCTATATCATTCTAGTTTATGTTGCCAAATCAAGATAGATACAGTTCGAATCATATCTATTTAAGACAAAGCAGCATAGACAGAATATAAGTGTGGGAAACTACACAGCAATAACAACACTTGTAATGTGCATGGCATGAGAACATAACTGTTTATTCAATTGAAACTGAAATCAACATAGAGCAAGTTACAACAGCAAACATGTTAAGAAACAGGTTTAAAACATACCTGTTGCGCCATAGGAGTTTCAATTGCATCCTTCAAATTTGAAATTAGTTGGTATGAGTAAATACAGTGATGCAAGAGCAAAGTAGTATGAACCATAGCTACGGAACCTGACCTAAGAACAATTCTTCTTCTGCTTTAAGCGTTGACTTGGGGTTCGGAGTGGTGGTCCTCGTGCTTTGGGCACTGCAGTTGCCTTACTAACTGCTCGTGTTTGGGTGCTCTGTGGTGGAGACGGTGCTGTGTCAACGGGAACTGGGTTACTATCTGCTGGGGTTGGGGTTAGAAGGGGTGTAGCTGGTTCTCTGTCCAACTGGGTAGGGGTACAATCTGCGTGAGTCTGGGTTATGTGTGGTGGGGCTGGTTCTTGGGCAAGTACAACCGTGGTTCTATCTCCATCGATAGGTAGCATGATCTTTTCTAAAGACCGTTTTTTTACTCCCACAGATACTGCCATCACCCCCTCCAATTGAAATGGCTCATAAACAAGAAAAGTAATTGAATGTACAGACATTGTAAGATAGACAGGTGCAATGGATAGTAGGGAAGAAAACAGGGCATGAAATAATTCACATTTATGTTGTCTAACCAAACAGAATAGCAGGACATAATTTCAAATATATGATGGCTAATTAAACAGGATAGCATGACGCAATTTCACATGTATGATGGCTAACTAAACAGGATAGAATGACATACTTCAAAATATGATGACTATGTAAACAGGATGACATGATATAACTATACGATGTGTCTATTAAAGTGGTTGGCATGCCATAAATCACAAACATGCTGTCGATGGAAACATGATGGCATGATATAATTCACGGATAGAATGACATAATTCAAAATATGGTGACTATGTGAACATGATGAGATGATATAACTATATTATGTCTTTAGAAAATGGGTTGGCATGCCATAATTCAGATACATGCTGTCTATGTAAACATCATGGCATGATATAATTCAAATATATGATTTATATACTAAGGAAGTGAGCAGAGGGCAATCGCATATATGATGTGTCAACTAAGGAGATGGCATTCAATATCGTGTATATGATGTAAAAACTAAGCATTGCAATACAACATATGCATGATATGAGTAATATAACCCTGCCAAGTTTGAGCATACACCTTAGGGGGATAATAGGACTGGTCATCTGCCTCTGAATCCTCCTCCGAAGAGCTATCTGTAACCAGCAACATATCTGCTTCACCAGGTAGCATTGTCTGCTCTGAAGACCTTGTTTTCACTCCAGATTTCTCCATCACCAATTCAAATGGCTGATGCACAGGAAGAGCGGTTGAATATACAAACATTGTCGACAAAAGTAATGAGAAATACAAAAAAGGACGACATGATATAATTCACATATATGACGCTTGGCTAAACAACATGGCATTGCATAATTCACATATATAATGCCTTGCAACAAGATAGCATTGCATAATTCATATATATAATGTCTTGCAAAAAGATGGCATTGCATAATTCACATATATGGTAATTAGACACTAAACATGTGGCATTCACACAAATCATGTCTAAACTAAGCAAATGACATAGCAGTGCAAGATACCATACGCACGATATGAGCAACATAACCCTGCCAAGTTAGAGCATGCACCTCGGGGCGGGGGGGGGGGGGGGAATAGGACTGGTCATCTGTCTCTGAATCCTCCTCTGAGGAGCTATCCGTAACCAGCGAGATATGCGCTTCGTCAGATAGCATAGTCTACTCTGAAGACCTTGTTTTCACTCCAAAAATTTTCATCACCGTGTCAAATGGCTGATGCACACGAAGAGTAGTTGAATGTACTAACATTGTTGACAAATGTAATACGTAACAAAAAAAAGGATGGCCTGATATAATTCCCATATAAGATGACTGGCTAAGCAGGATGGCATTGCAAAATTCACATATATGATGCCTAGCTAAACAAGATGGCATTGCATAATTCACATAAACGATGAATAAACTAAACAGATGGCATTCACACAAAGCATGTCTAAACTAAGCAGTTGACATATTTGATGTATAAAGTAAGCAATGCAAGGCACCATATGCATGATATAACCAACATCAGCATGCCAAGTTAGAGCGAAGACCTCATGGGGTAAATAGGAGTGGTCTTCTGCTTCTGAATCCCCCTCAGAACATTTATCTTCCTCTTGATTACGATCCGAAATGGGTGGAGAGGGGCTGCCTTTGCGCCCACCATGGAGCGACGTCTGCATGGAATTTTATTGCCACACAAGGCTCGTCTCTTTTTCTCTACATGTTCAGTTCCATTGTGTACAATAACTGACATGCATAGGAATAAAACATAGTGAGATTATGTAAGGAGTGCATGCACAAATCCAGAGTGATGGTAGCAAACTGTGGATAGCCCCAAAACCAATGATAGCAGGCAGATAATAGCTTTAGCTAAAAAATACAGATAATGGCTCCTTTAATGTTTGTTTGCACCCAACATGAAACTCATAGTAGACACCCGAGATTAACCAGATAGTAGACAGATAGTACTGATTGCTGCCCCAATATGTACCCCACAACCATTTAAAAACTCAAGTTTCAGCATAAGTTTGGACCTGAGTTGGAGTCTAATAGGTGAACACGACGATAAAGTAGCATGTCATCATATTAAGCGATGCATAACGTAAGAAGTCACGGAAGAGTGCGACCTCTCTTGCGGACCCGTGTAGTCCTCAAGGTCATCTGCTCAATTGATGATGGTAATGCAGTTGTCGTGGCTGCCGGCGGCAGGGAAGAAGATCTGAGGCGGCGAAAGACAGTCTGGAGAGCGGATCCCTGCTGTGGTGAACCCTTCCATCGTTGGAGCAGCTGAGCCAGGGTGGAACACCTCACCGCAGGAGCAGGACAAACCACACAAGGTTTTCTTTGACACATATCTGTAACAGAAGTAATTGTGTAAGGGCTTGTTTGAATTTGAGGATTCTAACAATGGAGGGATAGGAAATAGACAGGAATAGGATAGGAATGCACATGCAAAACAGAGAATTTAAAAACATAGGATTAAGTCAAACCACAAGAAGTGTACAACCTCTTTGGCGAAGCCATGTCGATCTCAGCGTGATTGGGTTGGCCGGTGAGGATGCTCCGGCTGACTTGGCTGTCGGAGGAGGGGAAGAAGATCTTAGGCGTATGGAGATGGAGCCCGAGGTACTGCTCCGCAGTGATGGAGGGTTTCGTCGTTGGAGCAGCTCCGGTGAGTTGTACGATGCCGAGGCTGAAGCAGGACAAGAGAGACAACGTTAACCTGAGTGGAATTCTAATAGCATCTCCAATAGATGACGTAAAATACATAACCACAAAGTGCTAGATGTATACATCAGCCGCCCATCTCTGAACTTAACTGTCAAAACTGAATTTAACTGTCGAAACTGAACTTAACTGTCGAAACTGAATATTGCTGTCGAAACTGAATTTTACTGTCGAAACTGAACGCACTAGAGGTGAGGCTACACGTCAGTCGACTGACTTTTTAATCTCCGGTCAGTCGATTTTGCAGCCGTTGGATACGAAATCAAGGGCCTGCAGTTCATCTTCAACCTCCACCCCCCTGAGCCGCCAGCCACCACCGGCAAAACAGCCGCCCCCCGCCGCCCGCGGCCGGCGGTGCGCCGCCCCGCCCGCCCCAAAAACACTCCCCACCGCCGGTCCACCGCCGCCCCGGCCATCCCTCTAGGCCCCCCCGTGCCGAGCTTTTTCTCCGGCGATCCCCACGCCACCACCCCACCACCGCCGGCGACCACCGCCCCCACCCTGAACCCTAAGATAGATAGTGGGGTACTTCTCCGGCGAGCCCCCCCGCTGTGGCTAGTTCTTCCTTAACTCCGGCGAGCCCCCCACCCCCTAAAAATCGACTGACCCAAAAGTTGATTCAGTCGACTGAAGTGTAGCTAAATCGGAGCAGCATCGCAAGCAAGAGCAAGAGCAAGAGCAGCAGCGCGAGCAAGAGCAAGAGCAGACCAGGCAGGGGACCGAGAGCAAGAGCAGAGCCGCATCGCGAGCGAGAGCTAAAGCAGCAGCAGCTCCTACCGATGTGGACGTCGCCACCGAGGGAGCGACGCCGTGGAGGAAGTGGCCGGCGACGCCGCGGTGGATGGAGCCGCGCCGTGTCGGCTCGGGACCAAGCGCCGGCAGCACCGTGAGATCGAATCAAGAAGAAAATGCGGCGATTAGTGTACAACCTCTTTGGTGGCGCCGATTAGGCCGTAGCTTCATCCGAGGAAACGGTGATGCTGATGCTCTTCCGGTGGTGTAGGTGAAGACGGCGGTGTGGGAATGGAGGTGGCACGAAAGACGAGGGGAACGTCGGGGCAGCTCCTTGGAGGTGGAGGACGGGGTGGCTGAACTGGCGGGACGGCCAGATCGACGACGGATCCTCATCTGGTACGGTGGATGAGGGACGTCGAGGTGTTGCTGTGGACGACGTCGTCGGGGAAGAGGCTCCGGCTGGGTGGCGGACGGAGGAGGGTGTGGGGCTTCGCGGGTTTTCCCGGCCTCGGTGTATGAAATGGGTGGGCGGATGGGATGGGAGTGGGGAGCCATGGCTTAGGGATGCGCTTGTCCGAAATGTGGGGTAAGTTACGAAAGTACTCCCACCGATTTGAGGCGATTTTTTCGGTTCAGGGGTATCACAGGCATTTCGCGTGTCAGGATTTCACAGGAGGTGGGAGTTTTCGCACGTGTTGTAATTTTGGATTAGCAAGGCGCGGGTTGAGATGGAGGGAGTTGTCGGAGCACAACGAGACAAAGATATATCTTAAATATTTCGGGCTAACAAGGCGCGGGTTCAAATTTTCGGACAATCCTAACGTGTACTGTACCAAATCAATTCGCACTACAAATGTCATTCAAAACTTTGAATTCATGTTATGTTCAATTAAAATATTTCACTACGTGTATAATGCATGCAACCTAGTACTCAAATGAATGTTTTAGTGCATTCCAAACGTATATACTACCGCTTCAATATGAACTAAATTTGAATTCGTTTCTCTATTTGAATAAGATCTACAATAATGATTGTTGTGAAGTCAAAGCGTTTGAATTCGTTTCTCTGTTTTAATAAGTTCTACAATCGTCATTATTGTCAAGTTAAACCATCATTTGTGTATTATCTTCACAGCACACCACATGATTAGTCTCGAGTTCCATATGAACTATGTGTACTATATGAACTCGAACTCGATTTTTTGAATCCACTTTATGTTGATTTCAAATCATAGTACATTTCAAGCTCTAGCTAGATCTTCACAAACTAAACCATGTCTCATATGTATAATGTGTTTATCACATTATGTATGGTGCCCCGCCCCCTACGCCTACAAGTATTTAGATGTGAGTTGCAAACACCACACATTACCACAAATTCAAATAAAATGTGAGAATGTTCGATATATAGTATTGTTTAGATTGTTCGATATTTAGTTGTAAGCTGCAAACGCCACACATTATCACAAATTCAAATAAAATGTGAGATTGTTTGATGTATAGTATGGTTTAGATTGTTCGACATTTAGCTGTGAGTTGCAAACGCCATGCATTATCACATTATGGTATAACATGTGCAAAACCACAACACGCGTATCACCGCTATATTCATGCATCCATATGTTTAAAACACTATGATCTCCTATTCAAATATATGAATCAACTTTCATATCAAATTATGATCTTTTTTAGTCTCTTACACCCACACAATCCTCTAACCTTTGTAGCTACCACTAACTTTCTCTCGTGCATGCACACGCCCTCCTCGCCCTCCCCCTCCCTCAGCATTCTATCCATCGCGCACATTCATTTTCTTCTTCTTTAGGTCGTTCTCCCATAGTCTCCACAACTCCTTTCCGACACACACCGATCGATAAACCTCTCCAGCGATGTCTGCCTACAACATACACACGCACCTTCAATCTCCTTCTTTATGTGTCCTTGCCTCGTGTCTCTCATACGGTCCCACTCACGTGTAAACTCTTGCCCCTCTTTTCATCGATCTCACAACCGCACACTCCTCCCCCTATCTAGCTAGTAGCTGGGCCTCTCGCACCACCTCCTAGCTCCATTCTCTCTGTCTATCCGTCTCGTCGGGCCTTATTTGCCTCTAACAAATGGACGTACACCGACCGATCTCCCGCTATAGATATAGCTAGCTAGGTCCTTATAACTCGTTTTTTCCCACGCGTCGATCGATCTACCTAATTAGTTATGTCTCTCCCTTCCTCCGACAAACAACAATTGATCTACCGATCTAGTTAGGTTTGCTTACCAAACACATGGTTCCCCTTCATCATCCATGGATGTGTCCCGATGGATCTATCACACACAGGCACACACAGAAACACATCCCCACTCTTATTGATAATATTGCAGTTCCACCCTCAGTTTGTCTAGTAGGCCTCTCCCACCATCTTCGAGAAGAACCTCCATCACCCATCCAGCACTCTACCCTCTCCCTCCCTCTCTCTCTCCTCTCTCTCTCTCTCTGTCCCATCCTATTTCCCGTCCTTCAGTTATGTATGGATGTCGACCGATCTCCCTCAAGACATAGCTGGGTCTCTCCTTCTCAACACATATACGAGTCGTTCTACCTCTATAGTTAGGCCTCTGCCTACCCCTCCCCCACCCCCTCGCACACACACACACACACACCGATACATCGAGCGCTCTAATCATGTCTCCCTGCCACACACAAACTTGACCTGTGCCCTCTGACGTTCCGGTAGCTAGGTCAGTCGCCCTATATCTTTGACTTGCACACACACACACAATTTCGATGGCTCTCTTCATCGATCTCGCACCCACCCACTTGATCCTCTCTTAGACTCTATCGATATCTATGACCCCTCCCTCTCTTCTCGTGGATCGCGATAGGCCTCCATTTCACACACATTGCATGCAAAATTTTGTTTGAGATGTCATCGACACATATTCCCACAAATACATTCACGAAATCAACCTCCCCCCAAAAGAAACAAAAAACACTCACGAACGCACAAGCCATTTGTCTAGGTTTGTATCTCTCACACACACCCACGTAGGTGGGGGACGTGCACGAAGAGAAGAGGTGCACGCACGACGCACGTACTCCCGTCTCTTTCCCAACCACACCCGCACGGGTACACGGTGGAGCTCATTTCTGTACGAAAAGGCAGCCCACGTGGTAACTTGACACGTGTAATGGTTGTCCACTAGATGGAGGGAGGATCGCCTACCACGGGTGAACAAACAAACTGTGACTTGACACGTTATGTTAAAAAAGAGGCAAACCATGTGGGGCCTACCTTAGAGGCAAGGCTCTATACACTGGAGTACTTTTGATGTGTCCCGTCAACTCACAGAACAAGGAGAAGCTTGCTTAGTATGCCGTATCCCCCGCCCACGGGCGCGGTGGCTCGCAGGATGAGGTGAAGCTTGCTTACTACGCCTTACGCCCGCTCCCTCGCCCACGCGCGCTGTGGCTCGCAGGACGAGGAGAAAATTTTACTAGTACTCCTTCCGTTTACTCCTCGTCCCTACCTTGGTTAGAGAGATTATCGTATTGTTTGGAATATATGTCCTTTAGTAGATTTCAATATGAACTACTAGTACATACTCCAAATACTGATGTATATAGACGTATTTTAGAGTGTAGATTCACTCATTTTTCTCCGTATGTAGTCCATATTGAAACGGACGTAATAGTACGCACTCTCCCTCGCCCCTCGACCCTCGCCACGTGGTGGACGTGCAACAATTCATTCGGTCTCATATAGCCAGAACGATATATACTGCAGTACCATTATTGCCCGACTTCCCGAAGAGGCGAAGAGCCAATCGCAAGGTTAATAGTTTGGAGATGCCAAGCGCAAGGTTTATAGGAGAACGAGTAGTAGGTGCCGCATCATTTATAAATAAAGTTTTTTTTCTTCAGTGGCATGTACGCAATATAAATAGGTTCATATGGAGAGAAAAGGAAACCACTCCACTATATACATAGGCAGGACGAGCCTACACGGTTGCTTGCTGGGTTGCTCTCTTCAGTTTTCACACTCTCTCGCACAAAACCACTGTGGCCACATCTCTAACATCCTGGCGGATCACGTCCGCCGGGGGAAGGGGTGGATGCTTAGTGTAGATGCGGTCGCCGTCGCCGACGGTGAAAACCCACCGTCGGCACGTCCCGATCAGGGGTCCCCGCCATTCTCTCTCACAAAGCCGGTGAGGTTGCCTTCGTCCATTGCTCACGGCCGCGACGTGGGTAGTTGCCTCCTCCTGCCGCCCTCCTCTAGGTTGAGCTACGTCCCGACATCCCTCAGGTACAACTCCCTTTACAGCCGGCTTGCACCACTGCTCCAGCTGCCCACATCACTCCATGTGGATATTTCTCTACTTCTTTGCCCCGCACATACCTCTACTGGCTTCTACGTACTGTATTTGTGATGAGTTTATGTCTCATCAACTAGTCCCAGTAATCTTATTCTAATCACGCTTCTTCAATTTCTTTGCCACAGGGATGCTCATCTCGATTTTGGTGAAACTGCACAAAATGATCCGATGGTCAAAGGGTTGCAAACTTCATTTCTTAGGAAGCGCCGGCGTTGCCAGCAAATTAAAGCCTAGTTAGGGTTTACGGTTCAAGGGCTAGGGACTGCATGGATCGTTTTTTTCTTTAGCTGTCTCTATTTCAATGGCTAGGGACTGCATGAGTAGTAGTAGTACTGTACGCCTTACGCCTGCTCCCTCGCCCACGCGCGCGGTGGCTCGCAGGACGAGGAGAAAATTTTACTACTTCCTCCGTTTACTCCCCGTCCCTACTACCTTGGTTAGAGAGATTATCATATTGTTTGGAATATATATGTCCTTTAGTAGATTTCAATATGAACTACTAGTACATACTCCAAACATTGATGTATATAGACGTATTTTAGAGTGTAGATTCACTCATTTTGCTCCGTGTGTAGAATAAAGTTGAGATACTTATTTTGGAACGGAGGGAGTACATATTTTCTATGATCTCTAAATCATTGAGATGCAATAGCATGCATGTTAGTCTCCTTTGTATTTGATGAAATGTTGCAACGGGCAACCTTGGACGTAAGATACATGTAACAGAAGCTGGAAGCTTCATAGCATTGTACTATCGTGCTGATAAATTACAGTACGTACTATACAAGTACTTCCTCCGTTCATAAATATAAGTCTTTGTAGAGATTTCACCATGAACCACATACGGATGTATGTAAGTGCATCTAGTGCCCCTTAGTGATTTTGGTGTATTGAAGACTTATAGGTTAAGGGACTAATGTGTTTATGAGTGTACACAGGTCTATAAGTCTATGAGGAGTTTGATATTTATAGAGAAAGTCGACCCCTAAAAATGAAGTTCTTCGACTGAAGACTTTGGATTTCTGAAGACTTTCTGAAGACTTTGAAAGTGAAGAAATTGGTGTGACCTTGAAGACTTGGTATTCATTCCAGGAATATGAAGCATGAAGACTTTTGTTTTTGTAGTTTCATTTTATCTTTCTTGAGTCATAGGAAACACCGTACTGTTAAAGGGGGTCGAGGAAATACTAAGGAAAAATTTCTATGTGATGCTCAACTCAAAATCCTACACCTACCAATCCCTTCAAGTGAAGCCATTGGAAATCTCATACAGTTCAGTCATATTCTTCAGTGACAGAGACGAAGTTCTTCTGGTCTCGGAGGAATTTGTTCTGACTGAGGAGTTAGGAATTCGCCAGTGCGGATTGCCTACACAGTGAGGAACATGATAGCCCTGAGGAATTTGATACTCAAATTTCCGACCGTTGCTTGCTACGCGCCAGCTATACCAAAATATCTACCCACCTAACGGTCATATTATTGAAGGGCATTTATGTCTTATCATGTCGGGCTGCTCCCTAGGCTATAAATAGCCGCCCCCTACAACCACTAGCTAGTTGACTGCTCCGAGAGAAACTGACACTTGTCATTTGAGAGCATCCCATCCTCCGAGGACTTTGAGCGAAAATCATCAAGTGAGGAAAACCCAAACCCAAACACCTACAAACCCAAAGTGATTGAGCATCACTGAATAGATTGATCCTGCGTGGATCCGATGCTTTTTACCTTTGAAGACTGTGCTTCTTCCAGATGGTTAGGCGTCATGGTCTAGAGCATCCAAGAGGAATTGTGGATCGCCGAGCGACCGAGTTTGTGAAGATTCGGAAGTCACCTGAAGACTTACCATGAGTGATTGGGCGAGGTCTGTGTGACCTTAGCTCAAGGAGAATACGGTGAGGACTGTGTGTCCTCAGGTTTAAATACCTAGCCGCTCCAACCAGATGTACAACTGAGACAGCAGTTGGAACTGGTATACCAAATCATTGTCTTCACCAAGCTTACTGGTTCTATTTCCTCAACTCTTTCATTCCCTCATAACTGTGTTGTGCACTTATTCATATCTGTGTTTGAAGACTTTGACTGAAGACTTCCTCAATTTCCTCAGTTCAATTTCTTCAGTCTGTTTGTCTTCATCCTATGTTATCCTGTGCTTACGCTTTCTGTACTCTGTGCTCGTCTTCATTTCATCATGATGACCATGCTTGTGTTCTGTTATGTTTACTTTTGAGTACTTATTCTGCTGCAAGTAGTTCTTCGCTAAGGAATTTCCTCACCCGCAAATTCCTCAGTGAAGAATTCATAAAAATCGCCTATTCACCCCCCTCTAGTCGATATAACGCACTTTCAATTGGTATCAGAGCAAGGTACTCCCTTGTTCTGTGTGATTTTGGTTTAACCGCCTAGAGTTTTAGTTATGTCGACTGCAGGTATGTTCTAGGTCTCTGCTGGGTGTCCTACCTTCATTGGGACGGACTACCCCTACTGGAAGAATAAGATGCGAATACATCTTGGGGCAATTGATAACGATCTCTGGTATGTTGTGGAAAATGGTGTTCCCTCAGTCACACCTTCTCTGAATGCTGCTGATGTGAAGAGATTGAAGCAACTCGATTCTCAAGCGAAGAATATCATATGTGGCCATCTGAGCAAAGGACAGTATGGAAGAGTGAGTGCTTTGGAAACTGCTAAGCTTATCTGGGATAGGCTGTCCAAAGTCAATGAAGGAGTCTCAACACAGCGTGACTCTCGAGTTGATGTTCTTCGCAATCTCTTCAACCGCTTCAAAAGACATGACAATGAAAATGTTCAGCAAACCTTCGATCGCCTCACTGACATCTCAAATGAGCTTCAAGCACTTGGTGCCACTGACATCACCGACCATGAGGTGGTGAAGAAATTGCTGAGATCGCTTGATTCCTCATTTGATACTCTGGCATTGATGATACAAGAACGTGCTGATTACAAGTCACTTGATCCCGCTGATATCCTCGAGAGGCTAAATACTCATGAGTTCCAGCTTGCTGAGAAGAGATTCTATGGTTTGAGCTATGGCAGATCACGTGCCCTGAAGGGCAAGGTCGTCTCTGAATCTGAAGGTGAAGATTCTGGTCGTAGCCTTGGTGATCCTAAAGAACTGAGCCAGGAGCTAGCACTGCTCGTGAAGAAATTCCAAAGGTTCTCAAGACGTGGTTGCTTTGGAAAATCCTCAAGAAGCAATGATTCCCCATCCAGTGACTACAAGAAGAGGCTATGCCACAAATTCAAGAAGCCTGGTCACTACATTCAAGATTGTCCTTAGTGGGAAAAGGAATCAAAGAAGAAGAAATATAAGGATTACAGTTCTGATGACGTGAAGAAGAAGAAGAAATCGTCAAAATCTTCATCATCAAAATCCTCAAAGTCTTCATCTCACAAGAAGAGCAGCTCCAAGAAGGCTCGGGCATTCATTGGCAAGGAAATGGACTTTGAGGCTGAATCTGAGGAACATGAGGAAGAGGAGGCATCTGAGGAGTCCGAGTCTGGTGTGGTGAGTCTAGCTCTCGCTACTGCATTCGTCAGCAAGTATATCTTCAACTTTGAAGAAAATGGCTTCACCAACAAGGCTGATGAAGGCCATGATGACTACGCTCTCACCTATTGCTTCATGGCAAAGGGTGCCAAGGTACTCAAATATACCTCCTCTGAATCACGTGAGAATGAATCTGATGAAAACCTCAAGCCCAGCTACTCTAAACTTTCTAAGATTGCTGTGAAACAACAAAGGGCTTTTGAAAAGGTTCAAAACATGCTAGACAAAAGTGATGATATGTTGGGTGAAGAAATGGATCGCACTAAAATCTTGACTGAAAATTTTCAGAGACTTCAGTCTAGGTTTGACAATCTTCAAGGTCATCATAACACTCTCTTATCTGAGCATGAGAAGCTTTCTCATGAATTTATTCAAAGAAAGCAAGATCTTGAAAAGCTAAGAGTGAGTTATGAAGATCTTCAGAAGGAGCGTGATTCATTACTTGCTCAACAAATTAGCGCTTCTCAGGAAGAATTTGTTCCTCCATGCTTGAAATGCATTGAACGTGAATCTGCTAATTCTTCACTTGAATGTTCAAATGCTTCTAATGCTACAAATTCTTCAAATTTCTCTGCTATTACTAATTCCTCATCTGAGTACATTGCTAGTATCACTATTGATGCAGGGCTGAAGGAATTGTACATGACAGGCATGTACAAAAGCCTCAAAGGGCATCAGACTCTTTGTGATGTGCTTAAAAAGCAAATCCTCAACAGGAACCCTAGGAAAGAGGGTATTGCCTTTGAGAGGAAACTCAATGCTGATGGTACATATTGGAAGCCTGAGCAGTACCCCAAAACCTCATGGGTCGCTGCAAAGGGACCTCTTGTTGATCCATCCAATTTATCTGGCTTTACATGTGAATCTCCTCATTCTTCTGATGGGTCATTTGACTCCAACTATAAACTGTTCAAAAATCAGAATGGTGAAGTATTTGCTAGATATGTTGGTACTAACTGCAGGAACAGTTCCCCTATGAAGAAAAGCTGGGTTCCCAAAAAGTGCCTTGAAAGTCTTCAGGTGAATGTCCTCATGACACCACCAGTGAAGAACAGGAACCTCAGATCAAACTCTTCATATGGACCAAATTCTTCATATGGATCCAAGTCCTCATACGGACCAAATTCCTCATGTGGATCATATTCCTCAAAAGGATCAAAGTCCTCATATGATTATCATCGTGCTAACAACTCTGTTTCGCAGGGAAGAGCTAAGGGCTATGAATATGAGCATTATTCCTCTAACCATTATGTGCATAAGTCCTCAAAGAATTTCTCTGCTTATTCATATGCTTATCCTAACTCCTCTTATGTGAAACGAAATGGATTAGCTTCTATGCCACCTTTCTCGTATGGAGCTCGCAGAGTGATGAACTCTTCGCCACCCCTTCAGATGTGGGTGGTGAAGAAAAAGAACTAATCTCTTATGCAGGGTCAGGTCTCCAGACGTGCTTAAACGTCTGAAGAATTTGCTGGAGACCTGAAAAATGCCTGAAAGGACGCATGATAATCATGAAGAAATGAACTTTCATTTCTCACGTCCTCCTACTGTTTTATCTGTTCTATTACTTGACGAAATTGATCTGATGAACTTGATGTCATATTCTTCACTGATGAAGTATATGAGTTCGTAAGCTGCACTAATTCATCTACAGGATGATCAACCCAAAGCCACTGAGTGGGTCCTCGATAGTGGATGTACAAACCACATGACTGGTGACAAGAATCTTTTGATGGATGCTCCCCTATCTCCATCGCATCTGAAGCATATCATCTTCGCTGACAAAGGCAAAAGCAAGGTATTGGGTCTAGGTAAGGTTGCTATCTCAAAGGATCGGCACATGGACAAAGCCATGCTCGTCGAGTCCTTATGATACAACCTCATGTCTGTCACAATGCTTTGCGATCTCAATATGGTTGTTGTCTTTGGCAAGTATCATTGTGTTGTGATCATGGAAGCTGACAATTCCAAAGTCTTCGAAGGCTTTAGGAGAGGAGACTTGTATATTGTTGATTTCTCTACAGGACCACAACCAGCTGTGTGCCTACTTGCAAAAGCTTCAGAAGGCTGGCTATGGCATCGACGACTTGGTCATGCAGGCATGAGGAATTTGCGCATGCATGCGAAGAAGAAGCACGTCATTGGCATTGAGAATGTCAAATTCCTCAAGGATCACTTATGTGGAGCCTGTGAAGCTGGAAAGATGACTAAGGCCAAGCATCCAGCGAAGACTATCATGACCACTACTCGACCATTTGAATTGCTTCACATGGATCTTTTTGGTCCTAACCATTATTATGAAGTTTCAAATGAAGCATCTCAATATGGCTTTGTTATTGTTGATGATTACTCTCGTTACACATGGGTGCATATTGTCAATTACAAACTTGAAGTGCAGGAAGTCTTCAAACAATTTTCCTCGAGGGCTTCAACCAACTTTTGTGTGAAGATCAAGCACATCAGGAGTGACAATGGAACTGGGTTCAAGAATTCTGGTCTTGATGACTATCTTGATGAACTTGGTATTACTCATGAGTTATCTGCTCCTTATACTCCTCAGCAGAATGGCATCGTGGAGCGTAAGAACAGGACTCTTGCTGAGATGGCTTGCACTATGCTTGATGAATACAAAACGCCTCGTCGTTTCTGGATTGATGCAATTGATACCGCGTGCCACATCATCAACAAAGTATATCTTCACAAATTCTTCAAAAAGACTGCCTATGAACTCCTCACTGACAAGAGACCCAATGTGAGTTATTTCAAAGTCTTCGGTGCTAAATGCTGGATTAGAGATCCTCATCACAACTCAAAATTTGCACCGAAAGCACATGAAGGTTTTATGCTTGGTTACGGAAAGGACTCGCACACCTATAGAGTCTTCAACAACATTCTTCACAAGGTTGTTGAAACTGTAGATGTGCGGTTTGATGAAACTAATGGCTTGCAAAGAGAGCACCTACCTTCTGTGATAGATGAATCAACTCCTGAGGAATCTATCAAGTTCAAGGCTACTGAGGATGTCATTCCGACCGAAGAATCTGCTGAAGAATTCACTCCAGAACATGAAGAACGTCGAGCTAATGCACCTGAAGAAAATGCTGAAGAAAATGGTGTTGAAGAAAATGCTGATCAAATTCCTCGATGACAACCAGCTCATCCTCGTGTTGCAAAAGAAGTGCAAGTTGAAAAGATCATCGATGACATTGAAGCACCAGGTCCTCTCACACGCTCAAGAGCTCCACATTTATCTAACTTTTGTGGGCACTTTGTTTTTGTCTCTATTACAGAGCCCACTAAGGTAGATGAAGCTTTTATGGAGCCTGAGTGGATTCAGGCCATGCAAGAAGAATTACATCAATTCGAGCTCAACAACGTCTGGGAACTGGTCAAACGTCCAGATCCTCACAAGCACAATATCATTGGCACAAAGTGGATCTACCGCAACAAGCAAGATGAAAATGGCCTTGTGGTGAGGAATAGGGCACGGCTTGTAGCTCAAGGCTACACACAGGTTGAAGGAATTGATTTCGATGAAACTTTTGCACCTGTTGCTAGACTTGAGGCTATTCGCATATTACTTGCTTATGCTAACCATCATGATATCACTCTATATCAAATGGATGTGAAAAGTGCATTCCTCAATGGTAAGCTTGAGGAAGAACTATATGTTGCTCAACCCCCCCCCCCCCCCCCCCCAGGTTTTGAAGATCCAAAGAATCCTGACAAAGTCTTCAGACTCAATAAGGCCCTCTATGGCCTCAAGCAGGCCCCTCGGGCGTGGTATGATACTTTGAAGGAATTCCTCATGAAGAAAGGCTTCAAACCCGGTTCACTCGACCCTACTCTTTTCACTAAATCTTATGATGGTGAATTGTTTGTGTGCCAAATATATGTTGATGATATTATCTTTGGCTGTACTGACCAACGTTACAGTGATGAATTTGCCTATATGATGAGTGAAGATATCAAATGTCTATGATGGGAGAACTAAAATTCTTCTTAGGTCTTCAAATTCATCAACAACGCAATGGCATATTCATATCTCAGGAGAAATACCTCAAGGATGTACTGAGGAAATTCGGCATGCAAGATTGCAAAGGCGTCAAAATTCCTATGCCCACAAATGGCCATCTGTGCACTGATGAAAATGGTATTGACTTCGATCACAAGGTATACCGCTCCATGATTGGTTCTTTATTGTACTTATGTGCATCTAGGACAAATATAATGCTTAGTGTTTGCATGTGTTCCCGATTTCAAGCTACACCGAAGGAATCACACCATAAGGCTGTGAAACATATTCTTCGATATCTAGCTCACACACATACACTTGGATTATGGTACCCCAAGGGCTCGGCTTTTGATCTCATTGGATATTCAGACTCAGACTATGCTGGTGATCGTGTGGACCGCAAGTCAACATCTGGCACATGCCATTTCCTCGGACGATCTTTGGTTTGTTGGTCCTTGAAGAAACAGAACTGCGTATCACTGTCTACTGCTAAAGCTGAGTACATTGCTGCTGGTTCTTGCTGTGCTCAATTGCTGTGGATGAAGAAAACTCTCAAGGACTATGGCGTCAACGTGAAGAATGTGCCTCTCTTCTGTGACAATGAGAGTGCCATCAAGATTGCTCACAACCCAGTTCAGCACTCGAAGACAAAGCACATTCAGATTCGTCATCATTTTCTTCATGATCATGTGTTGAAGGGCGACATTTCTATTGAGCATTTGAAGACTGAAGAACAGCTAGCCGATATCTTCACAAAGCCCTTGGATGAGAAGAGATTTAGCAAGTTGCGGTGTGAGCTAAATATCTTAGAATCTTCGAATGTTCTTTGAATAGGACACTCATCCTAACACATATGCAAAATTGATGACTTAGATGTGCAACACATGAAGAAACGTTTTTCTTCAATCAATGAAGAATAACACTCTAAGTGTGAAGAAATTAACAAAGAATTTGATTCTCAGAGCCCTACGACAATTGTATGCGGTGTCTGAAATCATCATTCTTATACGGTGGGTCACGCCACCACCAAAGTTGAAAATCTTCAATTTGAGTTTTTCCTCAGTTTTGAAATTCCTCAGTTGTTCATTTTCTTCAACTTTGCATTGTCTTCACCTTTTCTGTCGTTTTTTCCATTGGCTATATATATATGAGTTTATGTCCTCTACAGCATTCACTTATTGCTATTTCTTCAAGCTGTTTTTTCTGCTAAGTGAATGTGATCGGACCCTTCCCCCTCTATGCTAAACTCAACCCATTCTATTCACAAATTCTTCATGTGCGTTCTATTTGAAACTCGTTCAAAATCTTCACTGTGTCCTTGTCAGCTGAAGAATTTGCGAACGCAACGTTAAAACTTATCTTATCCAAAATTTTCGGTTTTGCCGCTCAAACCGTTCCGCATCCCACGAAAACACTTATCTATTCACCCACGATCTCACACGATCTCCACTTCTCAGAACGTGGGTGACACATGTCAAGCGAATGAGAAGGGTCAGGGGCACGTTCGTCCAATTTCTTCGGGCGAACAGTTTTTCACCGTGGCTATAAATACCCCTTCCTCACTTCTCCTTTACTCCGCTCGACCTCACTCCAGCTCGAGCTTCTCAAACCCTAGCGCTGCCGCTACTTCATTGTCGCCGGTGAGGAAGAGCTTCACTGCCTCGACCTCATCACCGTCGTACTCGCGCCGGCCGCGTATTTCTTCACTTCCGCCGCCGCCGTAGCTGTCTTCCTCCGCCAAGTTAGGGCGTGGAAGATCTGCACTGACGAACTTCACATCTCCACATCCCAGTTCATCGTGTTCTTCATCCAGGGTAATTAAAAGTTACTTTTACTGCCCTCTTTGATCCAAATGATTTCTACAAAATCCTCAACGGTGTTTTTCTTCAAATCTTCACCCACTAAACACCTCACATGTCATCTGTTCTTGATTCATTTCTCTAATCTATATTTTTCTTCAAGATTCCTCAATTGTGTGGATTTCTGATCTGTACAACTCTAAAACCTAAGACAAAGAACGCTTAGTGAAATTCTTCAAGACTCATCTGGTCAAATTCTTCAAACTTGTTCTTTTTGAAAAACCTCTGAGAACGCGTATGACCTCTCCAAATTCCTTGCAACTATACTCTATTCACAGGTACTCATGTCCGCTGCTGAATCACTAGGTTCTCATCAACTTAACTCATTTGCAGCGTTCCTCGAAGAAAATTTGCATACTTCTTCAGAGAATTCCATTGTTCAAATTCCTCATCTGAAGAAAATGGCTGACGGTAAGAAGCCACAGAAAGGAGGAAAGAGGCCTGAGGTCAACACTGCTTTTGAAATCCCTGAGGACATCTATGCTGGGTACTGCACACCCCCTGAGGAAGATAAAAATCAGCGCAAGGTGCGCATTCAAAAGATTGAGAGGAGATGGGCAAGAGAGTGGAGGGAGTACAGATATGTTACTCCAAAATACATGAAGAAATTCACACTCAATCCTCCATGCCCAAGACCTCCATTGGCACCTGGCCAAGAAGCAGATCCCACTAGCCTCAAGCGCGGTGAGGATTATCCTGATGAATGGGCCAAGCGCCAGGCCAAGTTGGCTAAACAAGCCAGAGAAGCAGTGAGGAAATTCAACGAAGACTCTGCTGCTACTGCTGCCTCTGCTGAGGCCTCTGCTAGCAAGCCGAAGAAGGCCATGGCAAAGAAGCCTGCGCATAAGCCAAGTGCTTCACCTTCAATGCCCTCAAGGCCAAGTTCCTCAGCAATGCCCTCACGGCCAGTTTCTTCAAAGCCCTCACGGCCAAATCCTCAAACTGCTCCTGCTCCTCCAAAGTCCTCAGCTGCTCCGCCAAAGTTGTCGGCTGCTCCGACCAAATCCTCAGCACCTGTGCATCTCGCCACGTGCCAAAGGACTGCAGGCATATCTATTGCCTCAGGAGCCTCTGCAAGTTCCTCAGATGCTCCAAGTTCCTCAGTTGGCCCCTCTCTGCTGAAGAAGAAGACCACTGCTGGACGAGGTCCTCGACCAAGTCCTCACAAGAAACAGGTTGCTTTCCAAGTGCCCTCTGATGATGATGAGGCTAATGATGAAGAACTTGCTGAAATCATCAGAGACAGACAAGTCAAGGCCGCTAGCGCCAAAGGAAGCAATGTGCCACTGCTTTTGGATCCGAAGCTGATCCTCGACTTCATTGACTTATGGCACAAGGATCCCAACACTCCTTTGCAGGAGATGAACCTCACACTAGGTCAAAGTCATGTCTTGACTGCCTTCATTGAAGAAGAGAAATGGAAATTTGCGAAGGCAAGGCAACTGAAGAAAGCTCAGTACAGGAAGGAGCACTTCCTGAAGAAAAACGTTGTCTCTATGACAACTGAAGATCTAGTGAAGATCCAGGCTGAAATCAAAGGCCTCAGCGATGACTTCAATGCTTACTATGCTGATTGGCAAGGAGCCAAGGTCAGGTTTGTAAAACTGACTGAGAAATTCACTTCAAAGGTTGCAGCTCCATCGCAACCAAAAATTCCTCAAGCTGAAGCATCTGCTCAACCAACAGAAGAGCACGCCAGCACCGCTGATGAAAATCAGGCTGCTGAAGAAAATGTGAGTTCCAGGGCTGATGACTGCATTCCAACCGCTGAAGAAATTGCCAGGGCATCCACTAGTGGTGCGCCTGAAGAAAATGAAGAAGTCAGGGCAACTGCATCAGTTGTGCCTGAAGAAACTCAACCAAATTCCTCTGCTCCTCCTGCGCCTACTCCAACTCTGATCCTTCCATCTGCATCAGATGTGAAGAAGACCAAGGCTGCAGAGCGTGCAACTGTGAAGAAAAGGAAGGCATCAACTTCATCAGATTCTTCAGCACCGAAGAAGATGAAGAAACTGACAAGCTCATTTGCAAATCCAATTGATGTTGTTCCTGTTTCCAGCATGCCATCAAAGGAAACTGTACCTTTCGATGAAGAACATGTGATCCCCAGCGGATCTGATGAAGACATTCCCTCTGCTGCTTCCTCAGAGCAGATGGATGAAGAAATTGAAGCGGATGCAATCCTTTCAACACCAATTGTCTCCTCGTCTATGCCTCAGTTCACCGCTGAAGAGGCCAGCGTTGAGGAATTGGATGAACAAAATTCTGACGTGGACATTGGGAGTACTACTCCATTGATGAATGATGATTTTTTGGGATAGTTAGCATCCCAACTCTCCTTTGTTCACGCCATTGCAACAAATCCCTCAGTCCCCAGCACATACTGTTCCATTGGGCTCTGAAGAAACTCACCCCACTCCGTCTTTACATGAAGAAATTCCAGCCACTAGTGCTGAAGAAACTGATGTTGCTGAATCATTGAAGACACAGACTGCCACTGAAGAGGAACCAGAAATTCCTCAGCCTGAATAACCTGAGATTGCGATTCCAGAGGTTGTGATGCAATTGACTGACACTCCTCAACCCAAGCCAAAGGATCCATTCTCAAGGAAGCAAAAATTCAAAACTGATGTTTTCTTCGGCGAGCACGTATTTGTAGCGACCAGACATCAAACAGTCTATGCTGCTGTGCACCAGTGTCATCCCTGGATCAGTAATGCTGACACGCACAGTACAAATGGAGGATTTATAACAGAGTAGCAATCACACACTTATTACAACGAATATCTCAAAAGAGAATAAGTATGATAAATATGGCTTAAGGCCATCTAATACGATAACAGCGGAAGACTTGGAAGAATAGTGAGTCCATCAACTCCAACGGCATCACTGAGTATAAGACCACGACCTAAGGCACCTTACTCGTCGTCTGAAAAGTCTGCAACATGAAACGTAGCAGCCCGGAAACGGGTCAGCACATGGAATATGCTGGCAATGTAACACATAGAGAATAATGAACATAACAATGCTATACTACATGCATATATGGCTGGTAGAAAGCTCTATGGTTACAGTTTTGCGAAAAGCCAGTTTTTCCCTACTGCAAAGGAATAAATTTTATTTAACTATCATGCTGGTTGTTAAACATTGAGATGGTTGACAGCATCTCAATCCCAATTAAGTATCATCATTAACCCAACAAGATTAATTAAAGTATCATGATGAGAATCACATGATAATCCAAGTACTAGATACTCAAGATGTCCATAACCGGGACACGGCTAACCATGATTAGATTGTACACTCTGCAGAGGTTTGCGCACTTTTCCCCACAAGACTCGATCGCCTCCGCTTGATTCTCGCACTACATGATGTTTGAGAAACGGATGACCGAGACACAGTCTTTCAGAAGCGTTAGCACCTTACGATGGGTAGACCGGTACACCTACATCCCCTACATCTGCTAGTCTACCACTGTAAGAGTTCACACAACTTAATCAACTATGCTAGAGCCCGTAATAGCTTGTGGCTGCACACGGAAGTTTCTAGCATGAATAATCTCATGATCCCTTTGAACCTGGGTGGCGGTCCAAAAAAAAAACAGGCAATCCTGGAATACCCAGGTACCTCAATCCACCCAGATGTGAGTTTCAGTTGCCACCTTAAGTAAACCATTAATTAACAATCTCACATCTGTCGTGAATATCTCTCAAACCCAATCCACGTCTACAAGCATAGCATAGCAATATAAGCAAACGTAGAAGTAACTCCCAAAGGTTTGATAATGAAACAGGTGATAGGTACTACCTCTTCTACTTCCCAATACCCACAATTTAATTAGATCCTAAGCATGCAATGTTTGAGGATTGATCTAATGCAATAAAACTGGGTAGTAAAAGGGGTATGATCAAAGTGTTACTTGCCTTGCTGATGATCCGCGAAACCTAGCGATTCGAAGTAGCAAGCGGCGCACTCTGGGTACTCTATCGTAAACAAACAAACAAACAATAAGTACTCATCTAATGCACGGGTAAAACTCAAATAAGAGAACTAACCAGAAAGTTCAACTTAAGAACTCCGGTTTGCAAAAAGAATCAAATCGAACGAAACAACGAAAGTCAAACGGCAAAAGAAACAAACTTCGTTTACTAATCTGGACCTAGGTCAAATTTTACAGAAACAGAAAACTTGTTTGAGTTGGTTAAACGGAAAGAGAATTTCGGGACGAAACTCTAGGCGCTTCAATCGCCTGATTCCGATAAACGAGCGAAAAGTTATACTAGTTCGAAAATCTGATCAGAAATCGCGATCAGAAAAATCGCGGAATAAATCCGAGAAAAGAAAAACGTCGAACAAATTAACGAACGAACGTTCATTAACTGGATCTAAACGACGAACGCGTTCAATAAAACAAACGACCGAGCGAACGCTCGCTAATTAACCTAAACCGAAAAAATGGATCTAAAAAAAACGGATCTAAAAAACCGATGAAAAACCGCGGAAAAACCGAACGGTTTTTCGCGAGAAAACCAGCGGCTACCTCCGGCTCCGGCGAGGCGGCGGCTCCGGCGACGAGGTCGGGTAGCGGCGACGGGACGGCGTGGGGCGGCGGCGACGGCGGCGGCGGCGGCGGCGGCGCGGCGGGGCGGGGCGGCGGCGGCGGCGGCGTGGTCGGGCTGGGGTGGCGTGGGGCTCGAGGCGGATAGGGTTTGGCCTCGGGCTGGGCCGGCTCGGCGCTATATAAAGCCCCGGTCAGGCGGAGTCCTGACCGGTTACGGCCCATAGTCGGTTTCGTTTTTTTTAAATAATTACGCGCAGAAAAATGATTGAAAGAAATACCAAACGGACTCCAAAATCCCCGAAATAAATTTTCCCCGGCTTCTAAAATCAAGCCGGACAAGATGAACATTTATTTGGGGCCTAAATGCAATTTTGAAAAACGCACATTTTTCCTAAATTCAAATAAAATATCCGAAAACTCCGAAATAAAATCTTATTTGATTTTTTTATTAAATCTTCAATATTCCTATATTTTGGGAAAGTCATTTTATTCCCTCTCTCATATTTTTATAATTAGAATAATTGAGGATAAAATAAATAAAACCAAATGATCTTATTTTCAAAATTTGATAAATCTCAAATACGAAAATAACGAAATCCCCAACTCTCTCCGTGGGTCCTTGAGTTGCGTAGAATTTCTAGGATCAAACCAAAATGCAATAAAATATGATATGCAATGATGATCTAATGTATAACATTCCAAATTGAAAAATTGGGATGTTACAAACCGACCCCCTTAAGATGAATCTCGCCCTCGAGATTCGGGTTGGCTAGAAAATAGGTGAGAGTGGTCCTTCCGTAGATCTTCCTCTCGTTCCCAGGTGGCTTCATCCTCAGTGTGGTGACTCCACTGAACTTTGCAGAACTTGATAACCTTGCTGCGGGTGACTCGGCTGGCATACTCAAGAATCTTAACTGCTTTCTCCTCATAGGTCAAATCACTTTCCAACTGAATCGTTTCCAGTGGCACTGTATCTCTCAGTGGTATCTCAGCCATCTCTGCGTGGCACTTCTTCAACTGGGAAACGTGAAATACATCATGAACTCCTGACAATCCTTCAGGCAATTCCAGCTTGTTAGCAAGTTCTCCCATACGCTCCAAAACTCTGCATGGTCCTACAAAACGGGGCGCTAACTTTCCCTTAACTCCAAAGTGCTTCACTCCTCGAAGTGGTGATACTCGAAGATAAACTCTGTCTCCGACTTTGTGAACTATCTCCTTACGTTTAGAATCCACATAACTCTTCTGCCTGGACTGGGCTACCTTGAGCCTATCGCGAATCAACCTCACTTTCTGTTCAGACTCTTTAATCAAATCTGGTCCAAACAACTGACGGTCTCCAACTTCGTCCCATAACAATGGTGTTCTACACCTCCTTCCGTACAAAGCTTTGAAAGGGGCCATCTTCAAACTGGTTTGATAACTGTTGTTGTAAGAAAACTCTGCATATGGCAAATAGTTGTCCCAACTAGATCCATAATCTAGCGCACAAGCTGTCAACATGTCTTCCAAAATCTGATTGACTCTCTCGGTCTGTCCATCTGTCTGTGTGTGAAAGGTTGTACTGAATTCTAGCCTGGTTCCCAAAGTTTCATGTAACTGATTCCAAAACTTCGAGGTAAACTGGGTTCCTCTGTCTGATACAATGGTCCTCGAAACTCCATGCAAACATACGATTCTGGTCATGTATATCTTTGCCAACTTAGCACTGCTGTAGGTGGTCTTCACTGGGATGAAATGAGCTACTTTCGTCAAACGATCGACTACAACCCATATTGAGTCATAGCCTGAACGAGTCCTGGGCAATCCCGTGATAAAATCCATGCCTAGTTTATCCCACTTCCATTCGGGTTTCGGCAATGGTTGTAGCAATCCTGCTGGCTTCTGATGTTCTGCCTTCACTCTCTGACATACATCACAAACTGCTACATACTCTGCAATATCCTTCTTCATACCGGTCCACCAGAAAGTATCCTTCAAATCCAAATACATCTTGGTATTTCCTGGGTGATCGAGTACGGTGAATCATGGGCCTCTTGCAAGATCAATTTCCCGATCTCCGGATCATTGGGCACATAAACGCGGTCCTCAAACCATAAGGTATCGTGCTCATCCTCACGAAATCCCTTGGCTTTTCCTTTGCTCATCTTTTCCTTTATCTCGTTAATTTCCTTGTCTGTCTTCTGAGCTTCTCTGATCTTTTCCATCAGGGTAGACTGAATCTCCAACGTTGCTAAATAGCCTCTTGGAACTATCTCCAAACATAGCTCGCGAAGATCCTCGGCTAACTCCTGGGGTAACTCTCCTGTCATGAGTGTGTTGACATGGCTCTTGCGGCTCAACGCATCTGCTACTACGTTAACCTTCCCTGGGTGATAATGCAATCTCATATCATAATCCTTAATGAGCTCCAACCACCTCCTCTGCCTGAGATTCAACTCCTTCTGCGTGAAAATGTACTTCAAACTCTTGTGATCCGTGTACACCTCACAATGGTTTCCGATGAGAAAATGTCTCCATGTCTTTAACGCATGCACTACGGCTGCTAATTCCAAAACATGCGTGGCATAATTCTTCTCATGGGGGTTAAGTTGTCGTGAAGCATATGAAACAACTCTTCCTTCCTGCATAAGCACTGCTCCAAGTCCTCGACGTGAAGCGTCACAATAAACTTCATAATCCTTGCGTTGGTCTGGCAGAATCAACACTGGAGATGTAACCAATCGTTTCTTCAACTCTTGAAAACTAGCTTCACATTCCTCAGTCCAATTGAATTTGGTGTCCTTCTTCAATAGCTCAGTCATGGGTTTTGCAATCTTTGAGAAATTCTCAATGAACCTCCGGTAGTATCCTGCAAGTCCAAGAAAACTCCGGATCTCTCCAACTGACATGGGTGATTCCCAACTTGTTACTGTGTCAACTTTGGCGGGGTCTACTGCTATTCCTTCTCCGGATATAACATGTCCGAGGAATCCAACTTCCTTCAGCCAAAACTCACACTTGCTGAATTTGGCGTATAACTGATGTTCTCTGAGTTTCTCAAGTACCAAACGCAAATGCTCCTTATGCTCCTCTTCATTCTTTGAGTAGACCAAAATATCATCAATGAACACCACGACAAACTTATCCAAAAACTCCATAAACACTTTGTTCACCAGGTTCATAAAATAGGCAGGTGCGTTAGTCAGACCAAATGACATAACGGTATACTCATACAGCCCATACCTGGTGGTAAAAGCCGTCTTAGGTATATCCTGCTCTCGAATCTTCAACTGGTGGTATCCTGATCGTAGATCGATCTTGGAAAATACCTTAGCTCCTTGTAAGCGGTCAAACAAATCATAGATCATCGGCAGTGGGTACTTGTTCTTGATGGTCACTTCGTTCAATCCTCGATAATCAACAACCATCCTCAACGATCCATCTTTCTTCTCCACTAGAAGTACTGGTGATCCCCAAGGTGACGAACTTGGGCGAATATAGCCTTTATCCAGTAACTCCTTAATCTGCTTCTTAATTTCCTACAAATCTTTTGCGAGCATCCTGTACGGTCTCTTAGATATTGGTCCTGTGCCTGGCAAAAGTTCAATCAGAAACTCAATGTCTCTATCCGGTGGCATGCCTGGCAACTCTTCTGGAAAACATCCGGGTAATCCTTCACCACTGGTACTTCCTCCTGTACAACTCCTGATAAGGAATTCACCTGAGTTCTCTTTGGCATATGCCGGGATACATACTTAATCCTTCTTCCTTCTGGGGTGGTAAGCGAAATCGTCTTACTGGCGCAATCGATGTTTCCTCCATACATCGATAGCCAATCCATACCCAAAATTACATCCAAACCTTGCGACTCCAAAACTATTAGGTCTGAGGGGAAAACATGCCTACCTATGGCCAATGGCATCTGAAAACATCCTTGGCTTGCCATATACTCTGCTCCTGGTGAACTTACTAACATAGGTGTTTTAAGAACCTTGGTGGGCAACTTATACTTATCCACAAATCCCCTTGATATGTATGAATGCGATGCACTAGTATCGAAAAGAACGAGTGCAGTAAATGACTAAACCAAAAACTTACCTATTACTGCATCAGGCTGTGCTTCAACCTCCTCCACGTAAACGTGGTTCACATGTCCTTTGTTGAAAGGGTTCAGCTTCTTCCCAGAGCTTCCATTTCCATTACCATTCTGGGCTTCAGGACATTCATTGGCATAATGTCCAGTCTTCTGGCACTTAAAGCAAGTGACTTGGCTCAGGTCTCTCTTAGCTGGGGTTGAAGGGTTGGTATGGTTCTGGCCGTTGCTTCCTCCGTTCCCATTACCATTCTGGGAGCCATTATGGTTGTGCGAACTACCTCCTCCATGGGTATGCTGAAACTGTCCTCCCGATTTCGGGGTAAAACGTGGCTTCTGCTGAGCTCCAGAATTGTACTTCCCTTGTCCATACTTCCTCTTACGGTTTTCAATCTACTGCTGCTTCCCTTCAATCATGAGTGCTCTATCTACCAACTCCTGGTAGTTATTGAAGGTTGCTACCATTAGCTGCATGCTCAGCTCATCATTCAGTCCTTCCAGAAACTTCTCCTGCTTGGTTGCATTTGTAGCAACGTCATCTGGTGCATAACGTGCTAACTTACTGAAATCCTCCACATACTGGCCTACGGTGCGTCCTCCTTGGCGTAGGTTGCGAAACTCACGCTTCTTCATAGCCATAGCTCCTGCTGAAACAGGGGCTGTACGGAAAGCTTGCTGAAACTGGTCCCATGTGACAGTGTCAATAGGGTGTGTGGCTATGTAATTCTCCCACCATGATGCTGCGGGTCCATCAAGCTGATGTGCGGCAAAACGCACTCTCTCCGCATCTGTGCATCCTGCAGTGGTCAACTCCCTTCCAACTTTGCAGAGCCAATCATCTGCAACAATCGGCTCGGTGCTGCTGGAAAACACCGGCGGATTTAGCCTCAAGAAACGGGCTAAGTGATCAACAGGTGGTGGTGGTGGGTTGTTGTTGTTGTTGTTGTTGCTGCCTTGGTTCTGTACTAACACTTGCATCAGGGCATTCTGCTGCTGAATCAACTGTGTGATCTCCGGTGGGAAAACAAATCCGGTGTCGCGTCTTGGAGGCATCTGATAGGTTTAGAAAAGATGAGAGTTTAGAATAGAATGAGGTCTAGAGAGAAAACACTACCCATATGCTCATGAGACAAACACAATCAATATCACTCAATCAAATCAAACAATGCATACAATCGATCTAACTAGTGTTACAAAAGTGCTCGAACTATACTATATACATGGGGGAATACTACTACTGATATGGTGGTCTACTAAAAATTTTGATCAGTCGAAGACTCCATGATATCTGCTCCAGCTTCATCAACAAGGTCATCTTCACTTGGTTCCGTGTCGGTATCGTCGATGATGATGTAGTTATCCGGGCAAGCACATTCATCATCTTCTCCTTTTGATGCTGGATTTCCCATGAATACTCCAATCTTCTTCTCCAGGTCGTCATTCTTCCCTACTAGTGCGACGATTTCCTCCAAATAATCCTCGCGTGTAGCCTTGAGTTCTTCCTCCAACTCCTTGATCTTGGTCAATGCCTTCTTCAGATCTATCATGTATGAGCACATCTGGTTCTCCTGGCGACGAATGTGTTGGTTTTGCTCCTGGATGAAAGCTGCAATTGATCCATCCTTCTTGGTGCTGATCATCTCCCATTGCTCGTCTCGGCGTCCATAAATCTGATAAATAGTATCCTTAAGCTCCCTGTGGTAGACTTCTCCAATGCGTCCCATAGAGATGTGGGCTGCCATGCTCTTCCCTAAACTCCAGGTTGGTGCTTCAAAAGAAAACTTTATAGGCTCAGTGACTGGTGTAAACGTCCTTCCTAGAATTTGAACTTGAATCTTCCAGCTCTCTTCTTCTGGTAGTGTGGCGTTGTAGGTTCCGGTGATGCTTAGTATTCCAATGTTCAAGTACTTAGTGACTTCCTTCAAGTGTCGTCTAAAAGGTGTATCTTCATCTGGTTGCATGAACTTGTTCCTTGCATTCGCCATTCCTAAAAGAGTAGAAAGTGGAGAGGAGTCAGAAATGAGAAGAGAGTAGTGTTCTAGGGTTTAAGCTTAGTGGTTATGTCCTACAGTCAGCGTGTGCTTTGATACCACCTTTGTAGTGACCAGACCTCAAACAGTCTGTGCTGCTGTGCACCAGTGTCATCCCTGGATCAGTAATGCTGACACGCACAGTACAAATGGAGGATTTATAACAGAGTAGCAATCACACACTTATTACAACGAACATCTCAAAAGAGAATAAGTATGATAAATATGGCTTAAGGCCATCTAATACGATAACAGCGGAAGACTTGGAAGAATAGTGAGTCCATCAACTCCAACGGCATCACTGAGTATAAGACCACGACCTAAGGCACCTTACTCGTCATCTGAAAAGTCTGCAACATGAAACTTTGCAGCTCGGAAACGGGTCAGCACATGGAATATGCTGGCAATGTAACACATAGAGAATAATGAACATAACAATGCTATACTACATGCATATATGGCTGGTAGAAAGCTCTATGGTTACAGTTTTGCGAAAAGCCAGTTTTTCCCTACTGCAAAGGAATAAATTTTATTTAACTATCATGGTGGTTGTTAAACATTGAGATGGTTGACAGCATCTCAATCCCAATTAAGTATCATCATTAACCCAACAAGATTAATTAAAGTTTCATGATGAGATTCACATGATAATCCAAGTACTAGATACTCAAGATGTCCATAACCGGGACACGGCTAACCATGATTAGATTGTACACTCTGCAGAGGTTTGCGCACATTTCCCCACAAGACTCGATTGCCTCCGGTTGATTCTCGCACTACATGATGTTTGAGAAACGGATGACCGAGACACAGTCTTTCAGAAGCGTTAGCACCTTACGATGGGTAGACCGGTACACCTACATCCCCTACATCTGCTAGTCTACCACTGTAAGAGTTCACACAACTTAATCAACTATGCTAGAGCCCATAATAGCTTGTGGCTGCACACGGAAGTTTCTAGCATGAATAATCTCATGATCCCTTTGAACCTGGGTGGCGGTCCAAAAAGAAAAACAGGCAATCCTGGAATACCCAGGTACCTCAATCCACCCAGATGTGAGTTTTAGTTGCCACCTTAAGTAAACCATTAATTAACAATCTCACATCTGTCGTGAATATCTCTCAAACCCAATCCACGTCTACAAGCATAGCATAACAATATAAGCAAACGTAGAAGTAACTCCCAAAGGTTTGATAATGAAACAGGTGATAGGTACTACCTCTTATACTTCCCAATACCGACAATTTAATTAGATCCTAAGCATGCAATGTTTGAGCATTGATCTAATGCAATAAAACTGGGTAGTAAAAGGGGTATGATCAAAGTGTTACTTGCCTTGCTGATGATCCGCGAAACCTAGCGATTCGAAGTAGCAAGCGGCGCACTCCGGGTACTCTATCGTAAACAAACAAGCAAACAATAAGTACTCATCTAATGCACGGGTAAAACTCAAATAAGAGAACTAACCAGAAAGTTCAACTTAAGAACTCCAGTTTGCAAAAAGAATCAAATCGAACGAAACAACGAAAATCAAACGGCAAAAGAAACAAACTTCGTTTACTAATCTGGACCTAGGTCAAATTTTACAGAAACAGAAAACTTGTTTGAGTTGGTTAAACGGAAAGAGAATTTCGAGACGAAACTCTAGGCGCTTGAATCGCCTGATTCCGATAAACGAGCGAAAAGTTATACTAGTTCGAAAATTTGATCAGAAATCGCGATCAGAAAAATCGCGGAATAAATCCGAGAAAAGAAAAACGTCGAACAAATTAACGAACGAACGTTCATTAACTGGATCTAAACGACGAACGCGTTCAATAAAATGAACGACCAAGCGAACGCTCGCTAATTAACCTAAACCGAAAAAAACGGATCTAAAAAAACGGATCTAAAAAAACCGACGAAAATCCGCGAAAAAACCGAACGGTTTTTCGCGAGAAAACCAGCGGCTACCTCCGGCTCTGGCGAGGCGGCGGCTCCGGCGACGAGGTCGGGCAGCGGCGACGGGACGGCGAGGGGCGGCGGCGACGACGGCGGCGGCGGCGTCGGCGCGGCGGCGAGGCGGGGCGGCGGCGGGACGGCGCGGTGGCTGGCGGCGGCGGGGTCGGGCTGGGGTGGCGCGGGGCTCGAGGCGGCTAGGGTTTGGCCTCGGGCTGGGCCGGCTCGGCGCTATATAAAGCCCCGGTCAGGCGGAGTCCTGACCGGTTACGGCCCATAGTCGGTTTCGTTTTTTTTTAAATAATTACGCGCAGAAAAATGATTGAAATAAATACCAAACGGACTCCAAAAATCCTGAAATAAATTTTCCCCGGCTTCTAAAATCAAGCCGGACAAGATGAACATATATTTGGGGCCTAAATACAATTGTGAAAAACGCACATTTTTCCTAAATTCAAATAAAATATCCGAAAACTCCGAAATAAAATCTTATTTTATTTTTTTATTAAATCTTCAATATTCCTATATTTTGGGAAAGTCATTTTATTCCCTCTATCATATTTTTATAATTGGAATAACTGAGGATAAAATAAATAAAACCAAATGATCCTATTTTCAAAATTTGATAAATCTCAAATACGAAAATAACGAGATCCCCAACTCTCTCCGTGGGTCCTTGAGTTGCGTAGAATTTCTAGGATCAAACCAAAATGCAATAAAATATGATATGCAATGATGATATAATGTATAACATTCCAAATTTACAGTATTCTTCACTGATTACAACCCCTATGACTCTGCTCGCATTAGGAAGAGGCGTTTCTGGACTGCCAGCCGGGCAAATTTTTATTCCTCAATGCTATTCAACAAAGACAAAGTCTTCGATCATGAGCACATTCCTCGCGTGGATATGGAATCTCTGCCGTGCTTCGTGCCAGTCCTCAGTGTTCTTCACGACGCTGGACTGTTAAATTTCTGCACTGACATCTGTGATTGGAATGAAGAACTCATTCTTCAATTCTATGCAACGCTGCACATCACCGGAGACTCTGAAGATGTGAATTCATGGGTGATGGACTGGATGACTGAAAACACTCACTACAAGGCACCAGCTACTGAATTGCTTCGTGCTTTACCTCTCAGTCCTCCCCTTGAAGCTGCTCGTTGCATGTACCAAGAGCCTGAGCTTACAGATCATTATATGCAAGTGCTGATAAAGCCATTGAAGCCAGGTCAGGTCCCAAGGACCAAATTCCTCGTGAAGGAATTGTTATATGTGCCTCGGACTGTCTATCGCATTCCGACGAAGACATTGAGTCCTATCAAGGGCCACGACTTGAATGAAGAAGAAGTTGTTGGCATCATGAAGAATCTGCTTTTCAATATCATGCATGGCGTTCCTGTCAACTTCCATGATTTCTTCATGAGGACTCTGGCAAATGTCGCAATGTCACCATTTGAGTTGAAGCCTTATGCTCCGTGGATTATGAGATTCATCAGAACAAGGTATTTCACTCAACTACAAAGCTGATTTTCAGAATCACCTCAGCTACTTGCCCCCGATTGAAGTCCTCAAGCAGGCCTATTCCTCAGCAGATGACAAGGGCAAGGATACTGCTGTTATTGATGAGGGCGTTCGTCCATTGGATGGTCAATTTCGCAAAGCTGCATCTTATTCCACCAATGATGACTCTGCCACTCATGACTCTGCCGCCAATGCACCCAAGCAAAATCCTCAAGGCACATCTCCCAGGGTGATGACTGATCGTGAGCTTCTCCTCAGTCTTCACCAGAAGGTTGATCGCAATCACAAATGGGTCAAGCATCAGTTTTGTTCAATTCTTCACAACATGACTGCTGCCCACAATGCAGTGAAGAAAAACCATTACTACCTTCATGAAACCCTCAACCATACCTGGGCTGTTCTGTCTCACATCTATAGCGAAGAAGATCTGAAGAAAATGGGTCTCAAGGAAGATTTTGACTGGTCTGCTCCTCCACTAAAGAAATACAAGAAGGTCAAGGTTCCTTCCTTGGTGGCCAGCTCCTATTCTTCATCGTGCGACACCGACGAGCATGAAGACTTGGACGACACTGCGGCAGGCCCTACATCAACAAACGACCCCAACAACGCTGGCGCTCCTTCATCAACTTGATATTCTTCAGGGGCGTTAGTCCTCATTTTCGATCTTTTTGGTCATTCGATGACAAAGGGGGAGAAATTTGAGTTAGTCTTCAAGCGGGTCTATCTTATATGTGCGTTTTTTTTCTGCATGCTTATTCATCATTAATGTTTATGCACGCATGCTGAATTACATCAGTCACCATATTTCATCATGCATTTCAAATTCTTCATATATTATGTCAAATGCGTGTATGAATTACAAGATATAGGGGGAGATCTCCATGATTCAACTCTTCAAGTGTGCATTGCTTCAATAGCAAATTCCTCACTATGCACATCTTCAGGGGGTGTTCTTCTATATCTTGCAATCAAATTCCTCAATATCAGTATTTACACTTCATATGTTTATCCCCGTTGAAAACTTAATATTGTCATCAATCACCAAAAAGGGGGAGATTTTAAGTGCGTCTAGTGCCCCTTAGTGATTTTGGTGTATTGAAGACTTATAGGTTAAGGGACTAATGTGTTTATGAGTGTACACAGGTCTATAAGTCTATGAGGAGTTTGATATTTACAGAGAAAGTCGACCCCTAAAAATGAAGTTCTTCGACTGAAGACTTTGGATTTCTGAAGACTTTCTGAAGACTTTGAAAGTGAAGAAATTTGTGTGACCTTGAAGACTTGGTATTCATTCGAGGAATATGAAGCATGAAGACTTCTGTTTTCGTAGTTTCATTTTCTCTTTCTTGAGTCATAGGAAGCACCGTACTGTTAAAGGGGGTCGATGAAATACTAAGGAAAATTTTCCATGTGATGCTCAACTCAAAATCCTACACCTACCAATCCCTTCGAGTGAAGCCATTGGAAATCTCATACAACTCAGTCATATTCTTCAGTGACAGAGACGAAGTTCTTCTGGTCTCTGAGGAATTTGTTCTGACTGAGGAGTTAGGAATTCGCTAGTGCGGATTGCCTACACAGTGAGGAACATGATAGCCCTGAGGAATTTGATACTCAAATTTCCGACCGTTTCTATGCTACGCGCCAGCTGTCCCAAAATATCTACCCACCTAACAGTCATATTATTGAAGGGCATTTATGTCTTATCATGTTGGGCTGCTCCCTAGGCTATAAATAGCCGCCCCCTACAACCACTAGATGGTTGGATGCTCCGAGAGAAACTGACACTTGTCATTTGAGAGCATCCCGTCCTCCGAGGACTTTGAGCGAAAATCATGAAGTGAGGAAAACCCAAACCCAAACACCTACAAACCCAAAGTGATTGAGCATCACTGAAGAGATTGATCCTGCGTGGATCCGACGCTTGTTACCTTTGAAGACTGTGCTTCTTCCAGACGGTTAGGCGTCATGGTCTAGAGCATCCAAGAGGAATTGTGGATCGCCGAGTGACCGAGTTTGTGAAGGTTCGGAAGTCACCTGAAGACTTACCACGAGTGATTGGGCGAGGTCTGTGTGACCTTAGCTCAAGGAGAATACGGTGAGGACAGTGTGTCCTCAGGTTTAAATACCTAGCCGCTCCAACCAGATGTACAACTGAGATAGCAGTTGGAACTGGTCTACCAAATCATTGTCTTCACCAAGCTCACTGGTTCTATTTCCTCAACTCTTTCATTTCCTCATAACTGTGTTCTGCACTTATTCATATCTATGTTTGAAGACTTTGACTGAAGACTTTCTCAATTTCCTCAGTTCAATTTCTTCAGTCTGTTTGTCTTCATCTTGTGTTATCCTGTGCTTACGCTTTCTGTACTCTGTGCTCGTCTTCATTTCATCATGATGACCATGCTTGTGTTCTGTTATGTTTACTTTTGAGTACTTATTCTGCTGCAAGTAGTTCTTCGCTAAGGAATTTCCTCACCCGTAAATTCCTTAGTGAAGAATTCATAAAAAGCGCCTATTCACCCCCCCTCTAGTCGATATAACGCACTTTCAATGTATATAGATGCATTTTAAGTGTAGATTCATTCATTTTGTTCCGTATGTAGTCCACCTAGTGGAATCTCTACAAAGACTTATATTTAGGAATGGAGGGAGTACTATGTAAAGAGTTAGGTGTCGCACGGTGTCCAGAAAATATGGTGATAGTGTGAGGTGGGCCATGTAATCACTGAGCCTGCGTGTTTTCACTGCTCTTGCACTCCTCCACCGTAAGAATGGAGAAAATTGTAATCTAGTAGTACCTCCTTTCGCCGAAAGCATGGGACATCCAACAGTCCTACCACCTTAGTAATAATGACCAATGAGCCGTCAAATCACATAGGCCCAGCAGTAAGTTGGACGGACGAAGCTACCATCACTCATGAATCCGCTTCTCCCTTCAACGCAGGCGCCATTGAGAGGTCGCGTCCGCTCTGCCCGGGCATGAATGCGGCACCGATTCTTTGGAGCGGCGCTGGACGTTTCATGCGGGAAGCACGCGCGGGCGATGGAGGGGCTTTGGGTGGGCCAGGCTGGTCAGGAGCGGGCGTGGCAGTTGTCCGCCTGTCCCTTTCGGACGCCCGGAAACGAGAGGATGCACCGACTCTCGCGGCTAAAATCGTACACTACACACCATCTCTCTGTAGGAGTAGGTCGATCTATCGCTCTCTCTAACACACACATGCTGTTAAACACACACACGCACATGCACACGCACTCGCACACACAGGTTCATAGAATAGGAAAATCATGCGAGTGCGAAGCCACAGGAAGTGAGATACAAATGGAGTACGTACAAGAAGAGAAGAGGCATCTCTTAGTTGTTTGGATTAATTGTTGCGTTTAGAGATAGAAATCGGGGCTTTGATTGGAGGAGTGACCGGTCAAGTTTCTCCTTCTCCTCCAATTTGCTTGCACCTTGGTCCCGCTGCACCTTCTAACGTGACTTATGACACCTAGACGGAGGGAGTTGTATGAGATACAGTGGCACACTGACTTAGGTCGAATACAAGTGCCCAAAATTGTGTGCATGTTATAATAAGGATTCACTTAAAATAGTACATGAGCGAACAGAGGGATCAATTGGACAGTGTTCCCGAGCAGTAGCGAGATGTGTGAGGTAAGATACACCGCTGGCGCTTTTAATTTTTCTTATTAATTTGTTTGTTTCACCCTCTGACTGGTGGGACCCAATGTACTACGTGGAGAGAGGTAAGGTGACTAAGGCTGCATTATTTCTGCACCACTGTGGATAGTCTTACCACTAAAGCCACATGACACGATTATGATTTAAATCCCAATGACTCCCACACACACAAAAAACACGGCATGCTTGTCACACGAATGCAGGGTATAAAAGGTTATTTTCCTCTCGTTGAACATAACGGGAGGGTTGTGTAGCTGGTTAGCCTGTTTGCTCATCAAACTTGAGGTCTCGGGTTCGATAACTACACTTGAGCATAATTCGTGCTAGGAGGATTCTTTGACTGGTCAAAATGGATGGATACGGAGCTATACGATCTCGTAGTGACCGTATAATCACCTCATCACATATAAGCTGCAGCCTCGGCGCTTGTTTTCTAGGGTTTGCACTCTTCACACTCTCTCCAGTATATATATACACGCTGGAGCCTCAGCACTTGTAGTTGCTCTCTTCACACTCTCTCACCCTCTCCAGATCTAAACAAGACTTCGTTGGCCTCTCTCTCTCCCCTCACTACTGGTCTGCTTGTAGTTGCTCTCTTCACACTCTCTCACCCTCTCCAGATTTGAACAAGACTTTGCTGGCCTCTCTCTCTATCCCCTCACTACAGGTCAAAGAGCCGGCAGGATCCATCCGCCGGGAAGGGAAGGAGGCTTAACGCTGTCGCCGTCGGCGAGGGAGGGAATCCACTACCGGCGCACTTGTTCACTTTCACCCAGTGGCGGCGGGGGAGGGCCTCTGACCCCTTCTTCTTCGCCGCCGTACATAGTGTGGGTCGAACGGCCTCCGGTCGCCCACCGAACCACACCCCAAGAACCTTAAGGTATAATTTACTTATTCCACATGCATTGCTCTAGCTGCATGTTGCCTTTTTCCGCTTCTGCACTCGAATCCCGGTGTTGGATCAATCAGGAAAGTAGTGGGGAAAGTTGTATACCATGAATCTAGGACATGGTTCAAAGAGGAAAGGAATGGGGGAAAGTAATGGGAAAAGTTGTATAGCATGAATCTAGGACGTGGTTCAAAAAGGAAAGGAAGCGGGAAAGCAGTGGGGAAAGTTGTATCGCATGAATCTAAGACGTGGTTCAAAGAGGACAGGAATGGGGGAAAGTAGTGGGGAAAGTTGTATAGCATAAATCTAGGACGTGGTTCACAGAGGAAAGGAAGTGGGGAAAGTACTAGTACAAACTGGCTATCCAGCACCTACGTTAGTCGAAAAGGGAAAACAATGACAAACGCAGTACGCACATCTGTAACGAACTGATCTTTTGTTTTGGGGGACAAGGCTGTAGAGTTTGAGCAGGACTAGATTTGCTGCGCTCGCATAGGGAAAGGTGTCTAAAGATAACAAAACTGGGACCAACACAAATATGCTCCTTGGTTGTTTGTTCTTTGTTGCAACAGACTGTGCATCACCCCAGTACATCGGTAGATGCACATGGTGCTGGTGCGTCCACTGTCCCGTGCAACTCTTTAGCTGTTGTTAATCTAAGGACCTATTTGGTTAAAAACTCCCTAGTCCCTACCTGCTTGGTTCCAGGGACTAAACATGGACTAGAGGTTATTAAATGACATGCTAAAAGACCATGTTACCCCTAGTAGTGAACTAATAGAGACAAGGTGCGATGCGTGGCAGGGGCAACTGTTGGAAAAAGTCCCAAAAAGACTCTCCCTCGGGGTCTTCTTTCTTTAGTCTCAAATGCCCACTTTTAGTTCCTAAAAGTCCCTCCTGTTTGGTTTGGATGGGATTGACACGGAGTTTTTTTAGTCCCTCCACCAAAATGTCTCTGTAAACAAACATCCTCTAATAATGCCGCTGGAAAATTGATGCAATGCCACAGTTAAATGCAAATTACATGTTTAACGAATTTTATTGTTAATATAATCTCTCTGTTAATATTAATCAATGCCACCGTTTGGGAAATGCTACTGTCTTGCTTTCTTTCCCATTTAGATAAGGTAGATGCTTCTTTTTGTTGGCTTCTGTGTCATCCACCGTTATTGACCACTAGTTGTTTGCTTTGCACCTCTGTGTAAACAGGGTTATCTACTTCACCTCGTTGCCATTGTGACCTATTGTTGCACTGCACAAAACACTTCTGTTTTAAGAGTGTTTTGTGCAGTTCAACCAAAATGTCACACCGACAACGTTGCTTGATTGCTTGATCTTAGTGGAACTGCACAAGAGGAGATCTTACCTCCTATCCGTGTTGGCAAATTTGGTTCAGATCTTCTTCTTGTGAGTTGTTTGAATTCCGCGTCATGAGAGGTCAGTACTAGCCTTCTTTCACATGATTCTACAGTGTGCTTTCATATGTTGTGCTACTTGTACGGTAATGCTGCTTGATTTTAGTGAACTGCACAAATGGAGACAAGACTTCCAATCTGTATGTGCACCGTAATATCCCATTGAGGTAAGATAAGGGTATTTCACAACTGTTGGCCTGTATTTTGCCACTTTCATCAGAAAATTAATGTCATTGTTTAGTGCTATACTTGTGCAACCTAATTGACATGCCAAATCTTACATTGAAGGCAAAGTTTTTCTGTTATTGAACCAAGTGATGAAGGAGAAGAACAAGCGGAAGAAAAACAAAAATCAACTCCTGGTGCTATAATGAAGCACTGGAACTGTGATGACACAAGTAATGATATAGTTTTGCATCTTAATTTATTGCTATGGCTGGAACGAGCAATTGTTTTGCCACTGATTTGATGCCACTCTTAATGTAATACGTAATTATCTCTACTTGTGCAAACAGGGATCTTCTTTGAAGATACCATATATTTTAGTGGAACTGCACAAGAAGATGTTGGAAACATTAATCTAATCGAGGAGTATATAGTAAGCATGGCCACCACAGTAGATAGCAACAAATGGTTGGAGAAGTGCTTCATCTGTATGCTCTACACAATAAGCCTCCTGACAAAGGTTGGTACTCGCCCACTGATTTCATCCATATGATTGAGCTTTTTCATCTCTATTGGTGTTGTGCTACTGTTTAGATGCTGTCATCAAAAAGTGGTATTGTCCTTGAGAAGTGCTTCATCCGTGATGTTTTAAATATTTCCTTTCCTTTTTTTCGAGCAAACAGGGATGGTATCATTTAGTTATCCTCTTGTCTTTACACAACAGGATCATCCTCCTTGAAGAAGAATATGGAGTACATGAAGTGACTAGTTCCGATTATGCCAGGATGAAGAAGCCCTGTCTATCTTCTCATCAGAAGGAGCAGTTGAAGGATGGTTACATTACCCCCCACAAGACCAAACTAACTTCAGCTCAGAAGGACTGACAAATCTCCATTTTCTTGCTGTGATGCGCGAGTATAATGCTGTTCTAGGATTCTTTCCGGTGAGTTCCATTTTTGTAAAAGTGTGCTCAACATGGACCATGTAGGTGCCTGTTTAAACTGTCAATTCATAGTACATTTTGCTTTATACTAATCACTTTTTTTGTATTTGTGCAAACAGGGGTGCTCAGCTTGGTTTCAATGGGAACTGCACAAAATGTTCATGAATACATCGAATCATTCATTTCCACCACAAGAAAGGAGGTGCCGATAAGTTCAAGGCGTTGCGACATATAAGGGCGAAATCATACAAGCTACGCGCGAATTTGGTTGATTTTGGTGGAACTGCAGAAAAAGAACAGCTGGTTTATTTAGCACGAGGTGCCATGTCAATGTCCGAACTGATGGCAAACCCTGCCCATTCCACAATCGTAGGCATTTGATATTATGGAATGGGAAAACCATGTCAAATTTTGCTCATTGATTTTAGCAAGAAGACATGCGTTTGATATTTTCGAATGGGACGCCCTTTGCTGTCAGCAGCGTCGATCCATTTTTTCTTTATTCTTTAGTTGTGAAGTAAATATTGGCTCTGACATGTGAATCGCTGAGATGCATAATCATCGATTGTTTTGAATGTTCTCTATGACATGTGAATCGCTGTGATTGCAATGTACAGGAACGCTAAAAAGCTGCTCAAACTCTTTGTACTCCTTTTGTTCCTTTTTACTTCGCACATTGTCCGGTAGCATACAAGTGAAGTGCTCAAGTTCTCTAGCAAATGACTGTATCCCGTGAGCTTGCTCAACCACAGAGCGCTCTTCAATGAGCCTGTAATCATAGAATTGCTCCATGATGTACAGCTCAGTGCCAGCAACCGGAGGGTAGCAGCGGTGGCCTTACTTGGACCCGAGCGGCGGCGACCTACCGTGTTCTACTCTTCCTTGTTTTCTGTGTGGCGCGGCCTCATTGGCAGTGGGGCGGGGCCTCGGCGGAGCCGGCGATGTCCTCTGTCTCGTTGCCGGCGGGCGGCACCTCGGCGGAGCGGGGGAAAATCCCCCCCTTGTTGCTGGCAGGGTGGGGCCTCGGCGGAGCCGGCGGTGTCCTCTGCCTCGTTGTTGGCGCCGCGGCGCCTCGGCAGAGCAGGGCCTCGTCGACGCCAGCGGAGCGGGGACTCATCGGAGACGGCATTGTCCTCTGCCTCATCCTCGGTCTCGCCAAACAGCGCCTCGGCCGCTTCATCGCCCTCTTTTTAGGCGGCCGCAGCCTCCGCCACCCACATGCGGTACCGCCGGCGCTCGAGGCGGCCCTCGCGGGTGGAGCGGTACGAGTCGAGCAGCGCCTCCTGCTCCGCCCGCTCCGCGGTGATCTACTCCTCCGCCTGCAGGTGCTCCTGGAGGAGATGGTGGTTGTAGACGGCGTCGGCCTGCGCCTCCTGGAACTGCTCCTCATGCTTCTGCCTCACCGTGTCTATATATTGGGCACGGGCCTCGCTGATGGTCATGGTGCAATGCACCGGCGAGGATGGCGCGTAGGAGGGGGTTGGCGCCGGATCATCGACTACCATGTTCTCCATTGGGACGTCATCGTCCTCCGGCTGCCTGCCGGCCAGCCAGTCGGCAGCAATGGCTGCCGTCTCCTTGTGGTCCGTCGTCCGCCCGTCTCGAAGAGCGCTGGAGCGCGAGGAAGCCATGGTGGGCAGTAGTGGTGTGGACAGGAGAATAGGAACGGATGCGGATGACTGCGGCTATGGCCAGCGCAGCAGTTTATATAGCAATGGTGGGCGGCGGAGGGACGGACGTGTGGCGCCGGAGTAGCCGCCTCGGCAACCGCGTATCATTAATGTGGGCGGCAGAAGGACGGACGGACGACACTTGTGTCGTTTGAAGGCGGAGCAATCGCATGCACCGGGAAGCGGGGTGGGTGGCGCTGACCGTTTCGGCCGAAAAGCGCGCGCGGGCGAGGGAGGCGGTCTGGGTGGGCCAGGGTAGTCAGACTCGTGCTTGGCAGCGGGTCGGTCCAGCAGCCGGACATGCGGGCTCGCCAGCTACCTCGCCGAGCTGAGCGACGACAATCAGACGATGGAAGTAGCTTCCGACCAGGAGCCGGCGCCACTGTCCAAGCTGGTTCATGCCGTGTTCACCATAGAGCAGGTGCGGCCGCACTTCGACGCCCTAATGGCGGAAGAGCTACCGGCGCAGGAGGACCTGTGCTGCAACCTCTGTCTCCTCAACGAGCACCGGTGAACAAGCGAACGACAATGTCGTCGCGGACATGTGGCCCTATGATCCTGGATTCCCGAATGAGCAGCGGGCGCTGTTTCAGACCATCCGCAGGGCCCGCGAGGCCCTCTCTGTCGTCCTTCGAGTTGTTGCCCTCGCCGTGGCGCCGCCGTCTCGCGTTGTCAACATGGTCAACGGACATGAGGATGAGGAGATAACTTTACTTGGAGAGGATGACAGCAAGTGCCTCCTTATTAGTATATAAAACTATAATTTTTTTTGCTTCATCCTGGTTTCCTGACATCACGGTCCCACACCATTGTGAACCTATGTAGTCAATAAACGAGAGAATTGCACAAGAAGTGGCCGACAGCTGGGACCAAGCAACTCGAGCAGTATTTGTGTTTTTGAGGTGTGAGCACTTCAGAGTTTTTCTTGAGCGATGTTTAGCCAAGATATTAATTTTTCTCCTCTGAACGACAACGAAAACATCACTGCAGCTATTAACTGGGCGGGCTGTGGCCCGTCTAGCCCAGGACAGATATCCAGCCCAGATATTAATTTTTTTCAAGCTGAAAATGGCTAGCCGAGCTATACTTTTTTAGGAATACTCAGGCAAGGTCAAGTTGTTATTCTCTGCCCCGCTGGGCTGCAAATCTTTCCTAGGAGGGATGCATTAGGCTTAACAAGAAATGAGCTTTAAGAAATAATAAATGAGATGTAATTATAAAAACTGGGCAGTAACTATAAAAAAATACACCAAACACGTAATTACTTTATAAAATACTAGCACATATGCATGTGCGTTGCAACGGGAGAGATATTTTTTTGCGAGAAACAACGGGAAAAGATAATTGACATGTCAACAGAAGGGTCTCCACAATGGTAGGCGCCAGAGCAAGGAGTCATGGTCTTCTTGCTAGACATATTTGACACGGGAAATCTTGATAGTGGTGCGGTTGGTCGGCGTGGTGGCGAGCACCCAACTCATGCCTTTTTTCATCCGGGTCTAATTCCATCTTGGGGTTGTACCTGCCTCCTCATTTGGTGGCTGCGAGGTAACCTTCAGGACATGGTTGCTTCGACCACTCTATCGTACGACGGCGTAACCAAGTGGATTATTAATTGCAATGCATAAATGTCGTTTCATTAGCATAATCAGGCACGAATGTCCCTTCTTTTTGAGGATTAATTCTTTTTGATTATTTTAGTGCCCAATTAATTAAAACCAAAGAATATATTCTCTTTTATTGGCATAAGCCCACAATTACTTTCATTTATAGTCAACCAGCATAGAACGAACACGCACCGCTAACCAATGGCCAGCGCGAATATTTAAGAAAATACTATAACGTCAGAATAGAAATATTTTTAAATGTTTTTGAAAATCCAAAAAAATGAATTGGCGAATATTCTTGGAAACGTGAACAATTTTTTAAAATCCCGAACAATTTTCAAAACATGCGAACAATTGTATTTCGAAAATTCCAACATTTTTTTAAAAACACGAACACAATTAGAAACATTAATATTTTCGAAATTCAAAAACAATATTTTGAAAACATGAATTTTACAAAAACACAAAATTTTGTGAATTTCTGGATTTTTTAAAAGGGAAACATTCAAAACAACTTTAGAAAATGTTTTCTTAGATGAAAATATTATTTTGGATTTGTGACCATTTCACTAAAACAAAAATATTTTAAAATATAGAACATTTAAAAAAATATCAAGTAATTTTTGAAAATTACAAACATTTTATAAAAATTGAGAAAAATTTCGAAATAGAATTTTTGAAATTTTCTAACATTTTTCAAATCAAAAAATTGTTTTTTGAAATCTGACCAATTTTTGTATATTTGAACAAAAAAATAAATTCTGAATATTTTTGTAAATGTTTGCTTGACAAAAAAATAAAAATAAAGAAGGAAAAAAGATAAAAGAAATATAAAAGAGAAAGAGAAATGAACAGAAATGGTAAAATAGAAATAGAACACCGAAAAAGTGGAAACGGGCCGGCCCAGTCTTAGGCGCCCTGTGGGCAGCTTCAACTATTTATCGCTCCATGCGACAAATAAGGTCCTCCTAACTACATGGGCAATAACAAGTGGGCTAGCTTAGTTGAGGTGAAGCGTGCGTAGCCCAGTTATGAATACTGGACAAACTTTTTTTTTCTTTTCTAGCGGATAGACGGATAATAGTTTAGTACCATCTCGAATAGAAAAAGAAAATTAGACGGTGAACGGATGAAAAAGTTGGAGAAACGCACTTTGCTTTATTAGTAGGTATAGATTATTTTTGGATATTGAAATTTGAATTTCATTAATTGTTGCGTGCGCAATGTTTCGTTGGATTTTTACGTAATATAAATTTATATTGAAATTGTATTTAATCTGACTAGAAATTTCGGGATAAAAAAATTTCGGATCCCATCAAAATGTGGGAAATTTTATTGAATTCTGTTTTGAATGGTTGGTGGTAATGGGCTGTACTTTTAACAAATTGTAAATGAGCTGTAGTAAATTCCATTAGAATTGAAAATTTGGCTGCACATTCTTACAAATCAGAAATGGGCTATAAGTTCTCTGCCACACACTTGTGGCCTTACTAAGTTGACGCGTCCCCTTAAAAAAAAGAGTTGACGCGTATGCAAGGCTTTGTCAACTTATAGTCAACACACGGTTCTAGCAGTAGTGGCCGTTGGATGTCCATCCAACGAATGCCGTGCTTCTTATTCAATCTCGGATATTCTAGCTTCTCCCGCCCAAAAAACGATTCCTCCCCCTGACATCTGGGGCGCACCGTTTCGGAAGCTGGCCTGTGGGCCTACTAAGTTGACGCGTACCAAGGGCTTTGTCAACTTAGTCAATATAAACGATTCTAGCTGTAGTGACCGTACGATGTCCATCCAACGGCCGTAGTGCTTCTTCAACATCTGGTCTTCTTGCTTCAGCCGCCCAAAGCAGCGACGGTCATGCCGCATGCTCCTGCCTCCCGTGGTCGGCTGTGCTGCCGCAGAGGCCTCACCGCCCCCTACTATTCCCACCGCTGGCCAGGTCCTGCGGCGACGGCAGCCTCACACCATAGCCGAACCAGTGAACCCTCGTACTCCTCTCCGCGCGGGCTTCCACTGTCACGTCTTCCCCGGCCTCGCCGTCGTCCACCGCCCTGGTGCTCTCGGCGCGGTGTGGTCAACGTGGTCAAGGAACGGCTTCCATCGGACGTGGATTGTACGTGGAGAGGCTGACAGCTGGGTCCATGATGGCAGCAAGGAAGTGCCTCCTTATTACGCGGAAAATAATGATTCCTCCACCTGACAGCAGGGACCCACCGGACGGGCCACCGTATTTCACGAAAAAAACATTTCCCCCTGACTGTTGAGAACCACCGGACGGGCCACCGTATTGCGCGAAAAAATGTTCCCCCCGCTGTCAGCTCAGACCCACCGGAAGTGCCTCCTTATTACGCACAAAAAAGTGAATACTCCCCCTGCTGGTTGGGACCCACCTTGGTGGGAGGCTGACTTGTGGGCCTATTAAGTTGACGGGCACGGAGTGCTTTGTCAACTTAGTCAATATGAATGATTCTAGCTCCAGTGACCATACGATGTCCATCCAACGGCCGTAGTGCTTCTTCAACCTCTGGTCTTGTTGCTCCAGCCGCCTAAAGCAGTGCCGGTCGTGCCGCATGCTCCTGCCTCCCGTGGCCGGCTGTGCTGCCGTGGAGGCCACACCGCCCCCTACTATTCCCACCGCTGGCCAGGCCCTGCGGCGACGACAGCCTCACACCGCAGCCGAACCAGTGAACCCTCGTACTCCTCTCCGCGCGGGCTTCCACTGCCGCATCTTCCCCGGCTTCGCGTCGTCCCCTTCCTAGGCCTCGCCGTCGTCCACCGCCCTGGTGCTCTCGGCGCGGCGTGGTCAACGTGGTCAAGGAACGACTTCCATCGGAAGAGTACTGTACGTGGAGAGGTTGACAGCTGGGTCCACGGCGGCCGCAAGGAAGTGCCTCCTTATTACGCGCAAAATAATTATTCCCCCACTTGACAGTAGGGACCCACTGGACGGGCAACTGTATTTCGTGAAAAAAACGTTTCCCCCTGACTGCTGGGACCTACCAGCTACATCTTCGCACGCGGGGAAGTGCGTCCGGGCAAAAAAAATGATTCGCCCCCTGACTGCTGGGACCCACCAGCTACATCTTTGCAGGCAAGGAAGTGCCCGACAGTCGGGACCCACCTGGTCGAAGCGTACGTAGCGTTCTCATTCTGGTCGCGAACGTGTACGTATGTACTGGTCGATGTAGAGGCGCGCACGTGTCGTAGTAGAGGCGCGCACGTAGCATGTACACGTACGTACAGCGGCCAGTGTGCAAGAAAGAAAATACGGCCACGTACATACATACGGGCAGGGTCTCGAACACCTACTCGCGCATACGTACGGCCAGGGCTCATGTACATGGCAGGGTCAGAACGGAGAAACAGCATCGTCGTCGTGTTCATCGGGAGCCAACCGGCTGGGTCGGAAGTGTTCATCGGGAGGGCTTGGACGGAACAGCCGATGGAAACGAGGCCTAGCGTACCGCAGAACGGAGGAAACGACCTTGTGTTCGACCGGCCACGTTCGAAACGGGATCCTGTTCATCGGGAGGGGTCTGGCATACCGCAAAACGGAGGAAACGGACCTCCTACGGTCGAAACGGGGGTCCTGTTGATCGGGAGGGGTGTGGCGTACCGCAAAACGGAGGAAATGGACTTGTGTTGGAGCGCTACGGTCGAAACGGGGGTCCTGTTCATCGGGAGGGGTGTGGCGTACCGCAAAACGGGACTCCACGGGATACTGTTCATCTCCACCGTCGACCCCTCCAGCCTCCACGGGCTACTGTTCATCCACCGTCGACCTCCTCCAGCCTCCACCTGCGACTGTTCATCCACGGGCTCCTGTTCATCCAGCCTCCTCCGCGCGCTACTGCACCGGCTACTGTTCAACCAGCCCTCTCCACGGGCTCCTGTTCAACCACCCCTCCACGGGCTACTGTTCATCCAGCCCTCCACTGTCTACTATTCATCCTGCCCTCCACGGGGTGGTCCTGTTCATCTTGCCCTCCACGGGGTCCTGTTCATCCAGCCCCAACCGGCTCGATCGATCGGGGTCCTGTTCATCCAGAGGCAACACCACGAGGTCCTGTTCATCCGCCCCCACCGGGAACTGTTCATCCAAACCCCCCCCAGCAACGCTCACTGTTCATCCAGAGGCAGCATCGATCAGCTTCAGTTAGCAGCAGTAGTGAAGGAATCGCTCGATCGGGTTTAGTTAACAGCCATCGAACGATCGCTCGGGTTCAGTAACGCGTAGCCTGCAGTGCAATCGCTCGGGTTCAGTTACAGCCCAACGCCTCACTCGGGTTCAGTTAGTGCCCAATGCCTCGCACCCACACGCGTGCGTGTATGAGAGAAACGCGCATCGCTCGGCCCCAACCACCCACCGTAACCGGGAACACCCCGATATTTTCCTCGCCCTCGCTTCTACCATGGTTTTTTCCGTCATGGACGGCCGAAAGAATGTCATGCAGCTGCGTCTCCGGCCCTCCCAAGACGAAAAGCCCATTTTCTGTCATGATTTTTTGTCATAGAAGTAGGACCCCACCACATCTATGATGATATCGGGTTTTGTCACAATTATCGTCATAGAAGTGTCATAAGTATGATAGAAAAAAATTTCGTTCGGCCCAAAATGTCACGGATGTGTCTTTTTTTTGTAGTGGCTATCAAACATCACAACGTAACTAGGTGATTATAAAGATGCTCTATAGGTATCTCCGAAGGTGTTTGTTGGTTTGGCATAGATCGAGATTGGGATTTGTCACTCCGAGTATCGGAGATGTATCTCTGGGCCCTCTCGGTAATGCACATCATAATAAGCCTCGCAAGCAATGTTACTAATGAGTTAATTGTGGGATGATGTATTACAAAATGAGTAAAGAGACTTGCCAGTAACAAGATTGAACTGAAGATACCGACGATCGACTCTCGGGAAAGTAACATACCGATGACAAAGGGAATAACGTATGTTGTCATTACGGTACGACCGATAAAGATCTTCGTAGAATATGTGGGAACCAACATGAGCATCCAGGTTCCTTTGTTGGTTATTGACCGGAGAGGTTTATCGGTCATGTCTACATAGTTCTCGAACCCGTAGGGTCAGCACGCTTAATGTTCGATGACGATTTTGTATTATATGAGTTATGTGATTTGGTGACCGAATGTTGTTCGGAGTCTCGGATGAGATCACGGACATGACGAGGAGTCTCAAAATGGTCGCCCCCTTGGCTGCCTCTCCTCCCCTCCAACCTATATATATGAGGGGGAGGGGCACCGCTAGAACACACACCAACAATTGTTAGCCGTGTGCGGCGCCCCCCTCCACAGTTTGTGCCTCCGGTCATATCTTTGTAGTGCTTAGGCGAAGCCCTGCGCGGATCGCTTCACCATCACCATCACCACGCCATCGTGCCGTTGAAACTCTCCCTCGAGACTTTGCTAGATCAAGAGTTCGAGGGATGTCATCGAGCTGAATGTGTGCAGAACTCGGAGGTGTCGTATGTTTGGTGCATGATCGGTTGGAATGAGAAGAAGTTCAACTACATCAACCGCGTTGTCAAACGCTTCCGCTTTCGGTCTACAAGGGTACGTGGACAGACTCTCCCCCTCTCATTGCTATGCATCTCCTAGATAGATCTTGCGTGAGCATAGGATTTTTTTTGAAATTGCATCCTACGTTTCTCAACAAATTTTTCTTATGATCTTGGAAACCCGCCCTTCCTCCCCCTCTATTAAATCGCCGCCCAAACCCATCTCTGCAGTTCCCAGCCATGGTATCAGCCAGCGGCAGGGAGGAGGGAAACCCTAGTATCTGCGAGCCAGACCCCCCACTCCACATATTTAGTTTTGATCGGACGGCCGCCAATCATCCAAAGTTAGAGCATTGTTGTTGTTTGATTCCGCTTCTCAAAGTTAGAGGATATGTCTGTCTCTGTGGGTCTTGTTGACGGAGGTCGATTACGGACCTTTTGTTCACGTCAAATATAGAGGTGACGGTGTGGTTGGCCTTGTGGATATATACCTAACGAGTTGATCACCACTAATTCTAAATCTTTCAACATGCAACTATACTTTTTTGTGAAAACATGTAACTATACCAACTCATCATGTTATCATGCAAGGAAAAAGACTTGTCTTAACATCTATCATGCATGCACCTAAAAATCGTGCACCATGTATGTCAGTCATATTTGATAAATATTCTAGGATTGAAGATGGGCGACCTCGCGCGACTCCCCTCAGGAGACCGCGGCGCCCTCGTCTCCGTCGCTCTCGCCGGCGTCCTCCGCCTCGCCCCCACCCCCTCCCGACCTCTCCGTCTGGGCCCAATCTGCCCTCCCCGTCCCCACCATCTCCCGCACCTCGCCGCGCCCGGCTCGCTCAGGCGGCCTGCGGTGGGATGATGTGGCGGCTGAGGAGGACCTAGCGGATGCTGTGGAGGCTGCGGCTGGCGCCCTCCGTCATCCCCGGCGTTTTTGTGATCGCCTCGCCGAGGCTGTCACCGCTTCCCTCCCCGCCGCGCCCCCGTTCGGCTCCGCGGCGTCTCCAACCGCTCCCTTCCTGCTGCGTCCCCAACGGACCCCGCCCCTCTCCCCGTCCCTTGCAGCACGGCGCACCCTGCTCAGCTACACCACCTCCCCACCTCCCCTTGTCGCCGACAGTGGTGCTGGTCGTCGGGGTCGTGGGGCCCAGGCGTTGGCCTGGAGGGTGGGTGGTGTCGGTGTCAAAACCGGCGGATCTCGGGTAGGGGGTCCCGAACTATGCGTCTAGGATCGATGGTAACAGGAGACGGGGGACACGATGTTTACCCAAGTTCGGGCCCTCTCTATGGAGGTAATACCCTACTTCCTGCTTGATTGATCTTGCTGAATATGAGTATTACAAGAGTTGATCTACCACGAGATCGTAATGGCTAAACCCTAGAAGTCTAGCCTACATGACTATGGTAATGTGTATATCCTTTCCGGACTAACCCCTCCGGTTTATATAGACACCAGGAGGATCTAGGGTTTACATAGAGTCGGTTACATAAGAAGGAATCTTCATAGTTGGTCGCCAAGCTTGCCTTCCACGCCAAGTAGAGTCCAATCCGGACACGGGTACAGCCTTCGGCCTTCATGTCTTCACAGCCCATCAGTCCGGCCCATGGATAACAGGCTGGACGCCCGAGGACCCCTTAGTCCAGGACTCCCTCAGTAGCCCCTGAACCTGGCTTCAATGACGAGGAGTCCGGTGCGCAGATTGTCTTCGGCATTGCAAGACGGGTTCCCCTTTCCGAACTCCAAGATAGTCTTCGGATGCGATGATTGTATCCAGACCTGTCACATACACACCATACATAACCGCAGAGAGAATATATATTTTTACACGAGTTCTATCCGCTGACAGCTTTTTACAACACGACATCACGTCTGTCCGGTCATAATTTCGAACCGTTTTTCGTCGGCCGCTCCACGTCTTGTCAAAGCAGAGACCGTGTCCCCTTATCGCGGGATTCTCATCAATGCGGGCATGGGTAACCCAACCGTGCCATTTATACAACCCTTGGGAATAGGCGAGTTTTTAGGGTGAGTGGGGAGGCGCTTGATATTCGCGGCCTTTATAAGGGGATAAGGATTCTCTTCCTTCACCCACACCCTTTCTCTCCTTCAGTCCTTCCGTCCTTGAGCTCCAGCGCCCAAGCTTTAGCTTTTCCTCGTTCGAGAAGGCACTCCAAACATGTCCGGATCTGGAGCTGGAGGCAAGTGGATGGTCTCCTCCATCAAGAAGAAGGACATCACGGAGCTCCGGGAGGCCGGATATTTAGCCAAGGAGATTGCTCACTGACTCACGGAGAAAGGGAAAATCGTCCCTACCCCCAAGCCCCATGAGAGGGTTGTGTTTCTCACACACTTTGTCCGGGGGCTGGGATTCCCTCTTCATTCATTTGTCCGCGGATTGATGTTTTAGTATGGGTTGGACTTCCACGATCTGGCCCCCAATTTTATCCTCAATATCTCGGAATTTATCGTCGTCTGCGAGGCCTTTCTCCGCATCCCACCTCACTTCGGCCTATGGCTGAAGACCTTCAATGTGAAACCGAAGGTGGTGAGCGGTCAACAAGCAGAGTGCGGAGGCGCCATGGTGGGCAAGATGCCCAATGTCACCTGGCCCGAAGGCTCCTTTGCGGAGACGGTCAAGGGATGGCAATCGGGGCGGTTTTACATCACCGAGCCACGTGACACCGATTGGGTAGCGGCCCCTGAATTCCGATCCGGAGTTCCGATGCGGCTCACTTCCTGGCAAGAGAAGGGCCTAACCTGGGGATCTTCGAACGAGATAACTGGGCTCCAGACATGCGTCTAGAACATGATAACCAAGAAGATCAAGCTTGTCAATGTGATCCAGGTTATGCTCATTCGCCGGATCCTCCCGTGCCAACGTCGGACTTGCTATTTGTGGGAGTACGACCCAACCAAGCACCCGACGCTACTAGAGCTCTTCGGCGCGACGCACGAAGGTATCTGGAAAGCGTTCTTCAAGGCTGGCGAGATGCCACCGCCCACGGCTGAAGATCGCGGGCTTAGATTAAAGCGCCAGGCCAATCTGGTAAGTCTTTTAATGTTTTCAAGGTATACCCTTCACCGGCATATTTTGAGGATGGATTCTAAGCTCTCCTACTCACTTTGCCAGGCCTGGTTCGAGGTGGCGAGGCAGATTAACTGTCCAGCTCCGCTTCCTGAGGAGCAAGAATTCCCACATCCAACGAAGATGTTGTTTCCGGCGCCTTATGACGTGCCGGAGAAGAAGGCCAAGAAAACGGCCAAGGGGACCAGGGGTGGCCTTCACCGGAAAGGAGCTTCGGACGTGATGTCCGAAAACAAGACTCACTCTTCGTCCGCCGAAGACGACGACGAAGAGGAGGAAGAAGAAGATGACTCCCCACCTGAAGCGGGGAGGAAGAAGAGGGCGGCCTCCAAGAACCTGGAGGCGAAGGCGCCCAAAAGGGGAAAAGGCTCCCCCGCGGATACCTCCGTGTGGGATGTCGATAGCAGTCCGGAGCGGCCTTCCCGGGCCAAGCCTCGGGCTAAATCGTAAGTATCAAAAATCCTTACGCGCACCCGAACGTCCGTCCTTTCTGCCTTGCAATGTTTGAATCGTGTTATTGCAGTCCGGCTCGGGATAGCTCTTCGCTATCTTCATCGGAAGGTTCGCTGGACCCAAAGGAGACGGCCAGCATGTCGCCGCCGCCCGCTTACTCCCCCTCGGCCAAGGGTGACGACGAGGAGGCGTCTCGAAGGGCCTCCTTGGACCGGGGGAAGACTCCGAAGATCGTCAGGGCGGCGCCCCAGGATGACTCCCGGACCACCGGGTACATGGGGGAAAAAGCCCCTACGGAGACGGACGGTGCGGGCCGAGTTCTATTTGACCCTCAGTCGGATTCTATTCCGGAGACCTATACGGCTCCGGAATCCGGCAAACGGCCCTTCCTGAAAGGGAGGGGGCGTGCTACCAGTGTCATCTGTCCAACCAGAGGCATCGGATCATCTACTGGAAGCACTGCAAGGCGCCTCCATCATGGATGAGCACCGTGCCCATATGGGTACGGTGGTTGAAAAGGTTCGGTCCGTCAAAAACGGGCTGACCGAAGCCTGTGCTAGCCTTCAGCAAGCTTTGAGGTGAGTACATGATTATAAGAAGAATATCACAGCGTAGACAGTAGCCCCTGATGCTTTGTTCGGTGTCCGGAAAGAAAAGCCGAACAGAGGATCAAAATTAATTTTTGCAGGAGTCTAACATAAAGTGTCTATGTGAATAAGCAGGCCTCATTGCGGGCTGCTACCGCTCAAACTGCGGAGGTCTCTCGACTGAAGCGGAAACTGGAGCGGATCGAGGAAGAGCTCGGCCGTGTGAAGAAGCAGCTGGAGGATAGCCAAGGTATGCAGTAACCTGCGTGTATACTGAAGAGTAAATTGTTCAAGCTGACTAAAGTGTCATGAACTTTATTAGGGGCCACGAACGAGGTGGCGGCCCTAAAAACGGCGTTAGCCGAGGCAAAGGACAAAGCGGCCAAGGAGCGCACCGCGCACGAGAAGCACGAGGCCCAGGTGGGCGAGGCGCAGCAACAGCTCCAGGGCGCGATCGAGAGATTTGAGTCCTTGGAGCGCGATTGTAAGGCGCAAGAGTCCAAACTGGCGAAGGTCCGCCAGAGCGCTCAGGATGCATGAGCCGAAGCCCAGAACGCCCTCTAGGAAATTCAGGCGGCCAAGAAGATTGCGGCGGGTAAGTCTTTCACCGTGCCAAGCAAGTATTTAAAGAAACGTTCCTTGTACTTATCCGAATTTGGGTTTTTCCAGGGGCGTTTACGGATCTGCCGCGCAGTATATCAGATGCTGCTGAGCATTATAGAGCCGAAGAAGGGATGTCTACGGAGAAGCTATTCTGGTCCCAATATCTTGGACCCGAACATCCGGTGCCCTTCAGTGACCAGCTAAAGCAGTTGGTCGAGCTGCACAGGTCGGCAGAGCTAGCCATGAAGGACCTGATAGTCCGGCTGTGGCCTGCCGAGCCTATACCTAGCAGCTACTTCGGTCTTGTTAAGCGGCTTGTAAGTGCCTGTCTGCGGCTCGAAGCCGTGAAGCGGTCGGTCTGTATTGAAGGTGCGCGTATGGCATTTGCCCGCGTCAAGACGCATTGGGCAAAGATGGATGCCAAGAAGCTGATGACCGAGGGACCGCCGGAGGGCAAGGAGCATCGTCGACCCGAGCTCTATTTTGATGGTGTCCTGGAGGGGTCCCGCCTTGTGGCGGAGCAATGTTCGAAGGATGTCATATTCCCATGAGAATATTTGTATTATCCTGTCCTGTAATATGGAACAATGATGTTATGTATTAGAATGCTTGCGATTTATATTTTACCTCCTGTGCAGCCGTTTATGAAATCTGAGGGTCGATCAGTCGTCGGCTTCTGCCCCCATGTAGATAGTAGGGGGGTGTTCGGGATAAATCTAAACACTCTTTACTCCACATTCTGGTCCTTAAAGGAGGTGTTTAGCGCAACGAACAAGGTAATCAAACTATGCGGCCTTTACCGCCCTCACTTAGCCATAGGAGTTTGACAAAGTAAGTTGGCGAAGCCCCTGGTATTCGGAAGGCCGAACTAGGGGCTCTGAACACGCCTAATCGGGTGAACCGATTCTTTGCGAGAAGCAGAAAAAATCTCTAACGATTTGGAACCTCTCGAACAGCTGACCAGCTCTCGCTGCATCATGACAGTCAGTTTTCGGCTTTCTCTACTGAGGTGCTTGTCCAGAAGAACCGGGACACAACCGCAGTAGTTCTCCCTTTACTACCCTAGCCGATATAGCGGAGCGTAAGGTAGCAAGCACAGGAGCCGGGAAACCCAAGTATTGACCAAAGACATGATTTGGAGCCGATGCATATAATGCTATAAGTTCGGGGTGCCGAACTATACTGTAAAAGTGTTCGGGCTTTTATTGCCGTGATGCGGGGTGTGATGAAGCCCCTGGCGTAATGGTACGTACAATGGTGTACGCGTGCGATAAGCAATATATACAAAGGTGAGGAAACAGGAAAATTAAGTAATAAGCTGACCCCACCATGTATTCACTATTTTGATGTAATTAGTACGTCGAGGCGTACTTTGTGCAAGTAATGCGATAAGCGAGTAAAGCTATTTAACATGCCGCAACCAAGGGCGAGCTGCGTGCGGGTATGTAAAACAGGTATGGCAATCGTTTAATAGAGACCACTTGGGGATTCCCTTGTACGCCAGAGCTCCTCGTCTCCTTGGTGTGTTCTACAAGCGGGTCGTCCGCATAGACCTCGAAAAGAGAAAAAGAAGTAATAAAGAGAAAAAGTAAAGGTGTGCGAATCCCAGGGTCGGTCAAGCCGCACTGTGGATCGCAAGCGAGTTATGCTTCCGTCAGTACCCGTGGGGTTTTGAGTGCGTAATTATGTACGCGCGGTACGAATGCCATTTCCTCGGGGTTGGGACGGAGGCCGAATTATTAATTTAGCTCTTGATGAACTGAGCTGCCCTGTTGCAGTGTAGTCCGGACCTTCTTAACAATGTTTGGGGGCTCGGCGGCCAGATTATGGTGCCGCTTTAGAAGGCCGCTCTGTACTTCTGTTGCTAGAGCTGCGGTGTGCTCCTCTGTACGGAGGGAACGTTTCGTGTTTCCATTTACTGTAATGACGCCGCGTGGACCGGGCATCTTGAGCTTGAGATAAGCATAATGTGGCACCGCGTTGAATCTAGCAAACGCGGTTCGTCCGAGCAGTTCGTGGTAGCCGCTGCGGAAGGGGATGATGTCAAAGATTAGCTCTTCGCTTCGGAAGTTATCCGGGGAACCGAAGACCACCTCCAGCGTGATTGAGCCCGTACAATGGGCCTCTACACCTGGTATGACTCCTTTAAAGGTAGTTATCGTGGGCTTGATTCGTGAGGGATTAATGCCCATTTTGCGTACTGTATCCAGATAGAGCAGGTTGAGGCTGCTGCCACCGTCCATTAGGACTCGTGTCATATGAAATCCGTCGATAATTGGGTCGAGTACCAATGCGGCCGAACCGCCATGTCGGATACTAGTTGGATGATCTCGACGATCAAAGGTGATCGGGAATGACGACCATGGATTGAACTTTGGGGCGACTAGCTCTACCGGATAGACGTCCCTGAGTGCGCGCTTGCGCTCCCTTTTGGGGATGTGTGTCGCATATATCATGTTCACCGTTTTGACTTGAGGCGGGAATTTCTTCTGCCCCCCAGTGTTCGGCTACCGGGGCTCCTCGTCATCGTCCTCGCTCTGCGATTCACCTTCCTTGTTTCCGCTATTTACCCTGCTGGCTTGCTTAAAGACCCGGCAATCTCTGTTAGTATGGTTGGCCGGTTTGTCTGGGGTGCCATGTATCTGGCACAGATGATCGAGTATGCGGTCCAAGATGGATGGTCCTCCGCCGTTCCTTTTATAGGGCTTCTTTCGCTGGCCAGACTTGGAGCCACTGAATCTGGCGTGAACTGTAGTGTCATCGGTGTTATCGCCATTACTTCGGCGTTTGTGTCTGTTGTGCCGGAGCTTGCCGGTGCTGTTTCTGTCCTCGGAGGGGCCTGTTTCATTGCCTGTGTTTGTACTGCAAGCCAGCCAACTATCCTCTCCCGCGCAAAAGCGGGTCATAAGTGTCGTGAGGGCTGCCATGGACCTCAGCTTTTCTTGGCGGAGGTGGCGTGCTAGCCATTCGTCACGGATGATGTGTTTAAAGGCCGCTAGGGCTTCTACATCCGACAGTCAACGATCTGGTTCTTTTTGGTTAGGAACCTAGTCCAAAATTTTCTGGCTGATTCTCCAGATTGTTGAACTATGTGGCTTAAGTCATCAGCATCCGGTGGCCGGACATATGTACCTTGGAGGTTGTCAAGGAAGGCTTCTTCCAAGTCCTCCCAGCTGCCGATGGAGTTTTCAGGCAGGTTATTTAGCCAGTGTCGAGCTAGTCCTTTGAGCTTTAGTGGGAGGTATTTGATGGCGTGGAGGTCGTCTCCGCGGGCCATGCGGATGTGGAGAATAAAGTCCTCAATCCATACTGCGGGATCAGTTGTTCCGTCATATGATTCAATATTGACGGGCCTGAACCCCTCGGGGAATTCGTGATCCAGCACCTCATCTGTGAAACAGAGAGGGTGTGCGGCGCCTCTATAGCGGGCCGCGTCACGGCGCACCTCCGATGAAGTCCGTCTGCGGTTATCTGCCCGGGTGTGATTAAGTTTGTCACGTCCGAATAGGTAGCTGTCATCCCGAGTAGGGAAGCGTCCTCGCGATCCGTAGATTGATCTGGTGTGTCCTGCTCTACTGTCCAATTCTTGCCAAAGGTCATATGTATGGTCCCGAGCTGGTCTGTCCCTGTGTTTGCGGGGCGGTGAGGCGGGCTGTTGTTCGACCTGAGTTGCCGTTTTATCCCGACCACGGGGTGGTCGGTCTGCCGCACTATCCCGACCGCGTGGTGGTCGGTCCGCATTGCGCGAGGGAGGTATGGGATCTGGTGCCTCCTCATCGAACTGAGGTAGCAGTCTGCGTTTTGGGTAACTCTTGGCTGGGCGCTTGAGGCCGTATTCTTCGGCTGCCAGGAGATCGGTCCATCTATCGATGAGTAGGTCTTGATCTGCTTGGAGCTGCTGCTGCTTTTTCTTTAGGCTTCTTGTAGTAGCTATGAGCTGGCGCTTAAAGCGCTCCTGCTCGAGGGGTGCCTTGATGACCCACAAGTATAGGGGATCTATCGTAGTCCTTTCGATAAGTAAGAGTGTCGAACCCAACGAGGAGCAGAAGGAAATGATAAGCGGTTTTCAGCAAGGTATTCTCTGCAAGCACTAAAATTATAGGTAACAGATAGTTTTGTGATAAGATAATTTGTAACGAGCAACAAGTAACAAAAGTAAATAAAGTGCAGCAAGGTGGCCCAATCCTTTTTGTAGCAAAGGACAAGCCTGGACAAACTCTTATATAGAGAAAAGCGCTCCCGAGGACACATGGGAATTATCGTCAAGCTAGTTTTCATCATGTTCATATGATTCGCGTTCGGTACTTTGATAATTTGATATGTGGGTGGACCGGTGCTTGGGTGCTGTCCTTACTTGGACAAGCATCCCACTTATGATTAACTCCTATTGCAAGCATCCGCAACTACAAAAGAAGTATTAAGGTAAACCTAACCATAGCATGAAACATATGGATCCAAATCAGCCCCTTACGAAGCAACGCATAAACTAGGGTTTAAGCTTCTGTCACTCTAGCAACCCATCATCTACTTATTACTTCCCAATGTCTTCCTCTAGGCCCAAAAACGGTGAACTGTCATGTAGTCGACGTTCACATGACACCACTAGAGGAGAGACAACATACATCTCATCAAAATATCGAACGAATACCAAATTCACATGACTACTAATAGAAAGACTTCTCCCATGTCCTCAGGAACAAACGTAACTACTCACAAAGCATATAAATGTTCATAATCGGAGCAGTATTAATATGCATATATGATCTAAACATATGATCTTCCACCAAATATGTTGGGGAACGTAGTAATTTCAAAAAAAATTCTACGCACACGCAAGATCATGGTGATGCATAGCAACGAGAGGGGAGAGTGTTGTCCACATACCCTCGTAGACCGAAAGCGGAAGCGTTAACACAACGCGGTTGATGTAGTCGTACGTCTTCACGATCCGACCGATCAAGTACCGAACGCACGGCACCTCCGAGTTTAGCACACGTTCAGCTCGATGACGTCCCTCGAACTCCGGTCCAGCCGAGTGTTGAGGGAGAGTTTCGTCAGCACGACGGCGTGGTGACAATGTTGATGTTCTACCGACACAGGGCTTCGCCTAAGCACCGCTACGATATTATCGAGGTGTAATATGGTGGAGGGGGGCACCGCACACGGCTAAGAGATCAATGATCAATTGTGTGTGTAGAGGTGCCCCCTGCCCCCGTATATAAAGGAGCAAGGGGGGTTCGGCCGGCCAAGGGGAGAGGCGCGCCAGGAGGAGTCCTACTCCTACCGGGAGTAGGACTCCCCCCTTTTCCATGTTGGACTAGGAGAGAGAGGGGGAAGAGGTGGAGGGGAGGAAGGAAAGGGGGGGGGCGCCGCCCCCCTCTCCTTGTCCTATTCGGATTGGGGGGAGGGGCGTGCGGCCCTGCCCTGGCCTCCTCTCCTCTCTTCCACCTAGGCCCACTAAGGCCCATTAAGTTACCGGGGGGTTCCGGTAACCTCCCGGTACTCCGGAAAAATCCCGATTTCACCCGGAACACTTCCGATGTCCAAACATAGGCTTCCAATATATCAATTTTCATGTCTCGACCATTTCGAGACTCCTCGTCATGTCCGTGATCACATCCGGGACTCCGAACAACCTTCGGTACATCAAAACATATAAACTCATAATATAACTGTCATCCTAACGTTAAGCGTGCGGACCCTACAGGTTTGAGGACTATGTAGACATGACCGAGACACCTCTCCGGTTAATAACCAATAGCGGAACCTGGATGCTCATATTGGTTCCCACATATTCTACGAAGATCTTTATCGGTCAGACCGTATAACAACATACGTTGTTCCCTTTGTCATCGGTATGTTACTTGCCCGAGATTCGATCGTCGGTATCTCGATACCTAGTTCAATCTCGTTACCGGCAAGTCTCTTTACTCATTCCGTAATACATCATCCCGCAACTAACTCATTAGTCACAATGCTTGCAAGGCTTATAGTGATGTGTATTACTAAGTGGGCCCAGAGATACCTCTCCGACAATCGGAGTGACAAATCCTAATCTTGAAATACGCCAACCCAACAAGTACCTTTGGAGACACCTGTAGAGCACCTTTATAATCACCCAGTTATGTTGGGACGTTTGGTAGCACACAAAGTGTTCCTCCGGTAAACGGGAGTTGCATAATCTCATAGTCATAGGAACATGTATAAGTTATGAAGAAAGCAATAGCAACATACTAAACGATCGAGTGCTAAGCTAACGGAATGGGTCAAGTCAATCACATTATTCTCCTAATGATGTGATCCCGTTAATCAAATGACAACTCATGTCTATGGCTAGGAAACATAACCATCTTTGATCAACGAGCTAGTCAAGTAGAGGCATACTAGTGACACTCTGTTTGTCTATGTATTCACACATGTATTATGTTTCCGGTTAATACAATTCTAGCATGAATAATAAACATTTATCATGATATAAGGAAATAAATAATAACTTTATTATTGCCTCTAGGGCATATTTCCTTCAGTCTCCCACTTGCACTAGAGTCAATAATCTAGATTACACAGTAATGATTCTTACACCCATGGAGTCTTGGTGCTGATCATGTTTTGCTCGTGGAAGAGGCGTAGTCAATGGGTCTGCAACATTCAGATCCATATGTATCTTGCAAATTTCTATGTCTCCCACCTGGACTAAATCCCGGATGGAATTGAAGCGTCTTTTGATGTGCTTGGTTCTCTTGTGAAATCTGGATTCCTTTGCTAAGGCAATTGCACCAGTATTGTCACAAAAGATTTTCATTGGTCCCGATGCACTAGGTATGACACCTAGATCGGATATGAAATCCTTCATCCAGACTCCTTCATTTGCTGCTTCCGAAGCAGCTATGTACTCCGCTTCACACGTAGATCCCGCCACGACACTTTGCTTAGAACTGCACCAACTGACAGCTCCACCGTTCAATGTAAACACGTATCCGGTTTGCGATTTAGAATCGTCCGGATCAGTGTCAAAGCTTGCATCAACGTAACCATTTACGATGAGCTCTTTGTCACCTCCATAAACGAGAAACATATCCTTAGTCCTTTTCAGGTATTTCAGGATGTTCTTGACCGATGTCCAGTGATCCACTCCTGGATTACTTTGGTACCTCCCTGCTAAACATATAGCAAGGCACACATCAGGTCTGGTACACAGCATTGCATACAAGATAGAGCCTATGGCTGAAGCATAGGGAACATCTTTCATCTTCTCTCTATCTTCTGCAGTGGTCGGGCATTGAGTCTTACTCAATCTCACACCTTGTAGTACAGGCAAGAACCCTTTCTTTGCTTGATCCATTTTGAACTTCTTCAAAACTTTGTCAAGGTATGTGCTTTGTGAAAGTCCAATTAAGCGTCTTGATCTATCTCTATAGATCTTGATGCCTAATATATATGCAGCTTCACCGAGGTCTTTCATTGAAAAACTCTTATTCAAGTATCCCTTTATGCTATCCAGAAATTCTATATCATTTCCAATTAGCAATATGTCATCCACATATAATATCAGAAATGCTACTGAGCTCCCACTCACTTTCTTGTAAATACACGCTTCTCCAAAAGTCTGTATAAAACCAAATGCTTTGATCACACCATAAAAGCGTTTATTCCAACTCCGAGAGGCTTGCACTAGTCCATAAATGGATCGCTGGAGCTTGCACACTTTGTTAGCTCCCTTTGGATCGACAAAACCTTCCGGTTGCATCATATACAACTCTTCTTCCAGATATCCATTCAGGAATGCAGTTTTGACATCCATTTGCCAAATTTCATAATCATAAAATGCGGCAATTGCTAACTTTATTCGGACAGACTTGAGCATCGCTACGGGTGAGAAGGTCTCATCGTAGTCAATCCCTTGAACTTGTCGAAAACCTTTCGCAACAAGTCGAGCTTTATAGATAGTAACATTACCGTCAGCGTCAGTCTTCTTCTTGAAGATCCATTTACTTTCAATAGCTTGCCGATCATCGGGCAAGTCAACCAAAGTCCATACTTTGTTCTCATACATGGATCCCATCTCGGATTTCATGGCCTCAAGCCATTTTGCGGAATCTCGGCTCACCATCGCTTCTTCATAGTTTGTAGGTTCGTCATGGTCTAGTAACATAACCTCCAGAACAGGATTGCCATACCACTCTTGTGCGGATCTTAATCTGGTTGACCTACGAGGTTCAGTAATAACTTGATCTGAAGTTTCATGATCATTATCATTAACTTCCTCACTAATTGGTGTAGGTGTCGCAGAAACTGGTTTCTGTGATGATCTACTTTCCAATAAGGGAGCAGGTACAGTTACCTCATCAAGTTCTACTTTCCTCCCACTCACTTCTTTCGAGAGAAACTCCTTCTCTAGAAAGGATCCATTCTTAGCAACGAATGTCTTGCCTTCGGATCTGTGATAGAAGGTGTACCCAACAGTCTCCTCTGGGTATCCTATGAATACACATTTCTCCGATTTAGGTTCGAGCTTATCAGGTTGAAGTTTCTTCACATAAGCATCGCAACCCCAAACTTTAAGAAACGACAACTTTGGTTTCTTGCCAAACCATAGTTCATAAGGCGTCGTCTCAACGGATTTCGATGGTGCCCTATTTAGAGTGAATGCAGCCGTCTCTAAAGCATAACCCCAAAACGATAGCGGTAAATCAGTAAGAGACATCATAGATCGCACCATATCTAGTAAAGTACGATTACGACGTTCGGACACACCATTACGCTGTGGTGTTCCGGGTGGCGTGAGTTGCGAAACTATTCCGCATTGTTTCAAATGTAGGCCACATCGTAACTCAAATATTCTCCTCCACGATCTGATCATAGAAACTTTATTTTCTTGTTACGATGATTTTCAACTTCGCTCTGAAATTCTTTGAACTTTTCAAATGTTTCAGACTTATGTTTCATTAAGTAGATATACCCATATCTGCTCAAATCATCTGTGAATGTGAGAAAATAATGATATCCGCTACGAGCCTCAATATTCATCGGACCACATACATCTGCATGTATGATTTCCAACAAATCAGTTGCTCTCTCCATTGTTCCGGAGAACGGTGTTTTAGTCATCTTGCCCATGAGACACGGTTCGCAAGTACCAAGTGATTCATAATCAAGTGATTCCAAAAGTCCATCATTATGGAGTTTCTTCATGCGCTTTACACCGATATGACCTAAACGGCAGTGCCACAAATAAGTTGCACTATCATTATCAACTCTGCATCTTTTGGCTTCAACATTATGAATATGTGTGTCACTACTACCGAGATTCATTAAAAATAGACCACTCTTCAAGGGTGCATGACCATAAAAGATATTACTCATATAAATAGAACAACCATTATTCTCTGATTTAAATGAATAACCGTCTCGCATCAAACAAGATCCAGATATAATGTTCATGCTCAACGCTGGCACCAAATAACAATTATTTAGGTCTAATACTAATCCCGAAGGTAGATGTAGAGGTAGCGTGCCGACGGCGATCACATCGACTTTGGAACCGTTTCCCACGCGCATCGTCACCTCGTCCTTGGCCAGTGTTCGCTTAATCTGTAGTCCCTGTTTCAAGTTGCAAATATTAGCAACAGAACCAGTATGAAATACCCAAGTGCTACTGCGAGCTCTGGTAAGGTACACATCAATGACAAGTATATCACATATACCTTTGTTCACCTTGCCATCCTTCTTATCCGCCAAATACTTGGGGCAGTTCCGCTTCCAGTGACCAGTCTGCTTGTAGTAGAAGCACTCAGTCTCAGGCTTAGGTCCAGATTTGGGTTTCTTCTCCTGAACAGCAACTTGCTTGCTGTTCTTCTTGAAGTTCCCCTTTTTCTTGAAACTAGTGGTCTTATTGACCATCAACACTTGATGCTCCTTTTTGATTTCTACCTCCGTTGCCTTTAGCATTGCGAAGAGCTCGGGAATTGTCTTATTGATCCCTTGCATGTTATAGTTCATCACGAAGCTCTTGTAGCTTGGTGGCAGTGATTGAAGAATTCTGTCAATGATGCTATCATCCAGAAGATTAACTCCCAATTGAATCAAGTGATTATTATACCCAGACATTTTGAGTATATGCTCACTGACAGAACTATTCTCTTCCATCTTGCAGCTGTAGAACTTACTGGAGACTTCATATCTCTCAATCCGGGCATTTGCTTGAAATATTAACTTCAACTCCTGGAACATCTCATATGCTCCATGACGTTCAAAACGTCGTTGAAGACCCGGTTCTAATCCGTAAAGCATGGCACACTGAACTATCGAGTAGTCATCAGCTTTGCTCTGCCAGACGTTCATAACTTCTGGTGTTGCTCTTGCAGCAGGCCTGGCACCCAGCGGTGCTTCCAGGACGTAATTCTTCTGTGCAGCAATGAGGATAATCCTCAAGTTACGGACCCAGTCCGTGTAATTGCTACCATCATCTTTCAACTTTGCTTTCTCAAGGAACGCATTAAAATTCAACGGAACAACAGCACGGGCCATCTATCTAAAATTAACATAGACAAGCAAGATACTATCAGGTACTAAGTTCATGATAAAGTTAAGTTCTATTAATCATATTACTTAAGAACTCCCACTTAGATAGACATCCCTCTAATCATCTAAGTGATTACGTGATCCAAATCAACTAAACCATAACCGATCATCACGTGAAATGGAGTAGTTTTCAATGGTGAACATCACTATGTTGATCATATCTACTATATGATTCACGCTCGACCTTTCGGTCTCAGTGTTCGGAGGCCATATCTGCATATGCTAGGCTCGTCAAGTTTAACCTGAGTATTCTGCGTGTGCAAAACTGGCTTGCACCCGTTGTAGATGGACGTAGAGCTTATCACACCCGATCATCACGTGGTGTCTGGGCACGACGAACTTTGGCAACGGTGCATACTCAGGGAGAACACTTTTATCTTGAAATTTTAGTGAGAGATCATCTTATAATGCTACCGTCAATCAAAGCAAGATAAGATGCATAAAAGATAAACATCACATGCAATCAATATAAGTGATATGATATGGCCATCATCATCTTGTGCTTGTGATCTCCATCTCCGAAGCACCGTCATGATCACCATCATCACCGGCGCGATACCTTGATTTCCATCGTAGCATCGTTGTCGTCTCGCCAACTATTGCTTTTACGACTATCGCTACCGCTTAGTGATAAAGTACAACAATTACATGGCGATTGCATTGCATACAATAAAGCGACAACCATATGGCTCCTGCCAGTTGCCGATAACTCGGTTACAAAACATGATCATCTCATACAACAAAATATAGCATCATGTCTTGACCATATCACATCACAACATGCCCTGCAAAAACAAGTTAGACGTCCTCTACTTTGTTGTTGCAAGTTTTACGTGGCTGCTACGGGCTTAGCAAGAACCGTTCTTACCTACGCATCAAGACCACAACGATAGTTTGTCAAGTTGGTGCTGTTTTAACCTTCGCAAGGACCGGGCGTAGCCACACTCGGTTCAACTAAAGTGAGAGAGACAGACACCCGCCAGTCACCTTTAAGCAACGAGTGCTCGCAACGGTGAAACCAGTCTCGCGTAAGCGTACGCGTAATGTCGGTCCGGGCCGCTTCATCTCACAATACCGCTGAACCAAAATATGACATGCTGGTAAGCAGTATGACTTATATCGCCCACAACTCACTTGTGTTCTACTCATGCATATAACATCAACGCATAAAACCAGGCTCGGATGCCACTGTTGGGGAACGTAGTAATTTCAAAAAAAATTCTACGCACACGCAAGATCATGGTGATGCATAGCAACGAGAGGGGAGAGTGTTGTCCACGTACCCTCATAGACCGAAAGCGGAAGTGTTAACACAACGCGGTTGATGTAGTCGTACGTCTTCACGATCCGACCGATCAAGTACCGAACGCACGGCACCTCCGAGTTCAGCACACGTTCAGCTCGATGACGTCCCTCGAACTCCGATCCAGCCGAGTGTTGAGGGAGAGTTTCGTCAGCACGACGGCGTGGTGACAATGTTGATGTTCTACCGACGCAGGGCTTCGCCTAAGCACCGCTACGATATTATCGAGGTGTAGTATGGTGGAGGGGGGCACCGCACACGGCTAAGAGATCAATGATCAATTGTGTGTGTAGAGGTGCCCCCCTGCCCCCGTATATAAAGGAGCAAGGGGGGGTTCGGCCGGCCAAGGGGAGAGGCGCGCCAGGAGGAGTCCTACTCCTACCGGGAGTAGGACTCCCCCCTTTTCCATGTTGGACTAGGAGAGAGAGGGGGAACAGGTGGAGGGGAGGAAGGAAAGGGGGGGCGCCGCCCCCCTCTCCTTGTCCTATTCGGATTGGGGGGGAGGGGCGTGCGGCCCTGCCCTGGCCTCCTCTCCTCTCTTCCACCTAGGCCCACTAAGGCCCATTAAGTTACCGGGGGTTCCGGTAACCTCCCGGTACTCCGGAAAAATCCTGATTTCACCCGGAACACTTCCGATGTCCAAACATAGGCTTCCAATATATCAATCTTTATGTCTCGACCATTTAGAGACTCCTCATCATGTCCGTGATCACATCCGGGACTCCGAACAACCTTCGGTACATCAAAACATATAAACTCATAATATAACTGTCATCGTAACGTTAAGCGTGCGGACCCTACGGGTTCGAGAACTATGTAGACATGACCGAGACACCCCTCCGGTCAATAACGAATAGAGGAACCTGGATGCTCATATTGGTTCCCACATATTCTACGAAGATCTTTATCGGTCAGACCGCATAACAACATACGTTGTTCCCTTTGTCATCGGTATGTTACTTGCCCGAGATTCGATCGTCGGTATCTCGATACCTAGTTCAATCTCGTTACTGGCAAGTCTCTTTACTCGTTCCGTAATACATCATCCCGCAACTAACTCATTAGTCACAATGCTGCAAGGCTTATAGTGATGTGTATTACTGAGTGGGCCCAGAGATACCTCTCTGACAATCGGAGTGACAAATCCTAATCTCGAAATACGCCAACCCAACAAGTACCTTTGGAGACACCTGTAGAGCACCTTTATAATCACCCAGTTACGTTATGATTTTTGGTAGCACACAAAGTGTTCCTCCGGTAAACGGGAGTTGCATAATCTCATAGTCATAGGAACATGTATAAGTCATGAAGAAAGCAATAGCAACATACTAAACGATCGAGTGCTAAGCTAACGGAATGGGTCAAGTCAATCACATTATTCTCCTAATGATGTGATCCCGTTAATCAAATGACAACTCATGTCTATGGCTAGGAAACATAACCATCTTTGATCAACGAGCTAGTCAAGTAGAGGCATACTAGTGACACTCTGTTTGTCTATGTATTCACACATGTATTATGTTTCCGGTTAATACAATTCTAGCATGAATAATAAACATTTATCATGATATAAGGAAATAAATAATAACTTTATTATTGCCTCTAGGGCATATTTCCTTCAAAATAAACCAACTAGTATCAACTACAAGGAGTAATCAACACTACTAGCAACCTACAAGTACCAATCTCAGACTTAGAGACACGAATTGGATACAAGAGATGAACTAAGGTTTTAGAGGAGATGGTGATGGTGATTGGTGAAGATGTTGATGGAGATTGGCCTCCTCCTGATGAGAGGAGCGTTGGTGATGATGATGGCGATGATTTCCCCCTCCCGGAGGGAAGTGTCACCCACAGAACAGCTCTGCCAGAGCCCTAGATTGGTTCCGCCAAGGTTCCGCCTCGTGGTGGCGGAGTCTCGTCCTGAAAGCTTGCTTATGATTTTTCTTTGGACGAAAGACTTCATATAGCAGAAGATGGGCATCGGAGGGCCACCAAGGGCCCCACGAGGCAGGGGGCGCGCCTAGGGGGGTAGGGCGCGCCCCGACCCTCGTGCCTAGGGTGTGGGTCCCCTCTGGTATTTCTTCCGCTCAATGTTTTTATATTATTTCCAAAAATAACTTCCGTGGAGTTTCAGGACTTTTGGAGTTGTGCAGAATAGGTCTCTAATATTTGCTCCTTTTCCAGCCCAGAATTCCAGCTGCCGATATTCTCCCTCTTCATGTAAACCTTGTAAAATAAGAGAGAATAGGCATAAGTATTGTGACATAATGTGTAATAACAGCCCATAATGCAATAAATATTGATATAAAAGCATGATGCAAAATGGACGTATCAACTCCCCCGAGCTTAGACCTCGCTTGTCCTCAAGCGGAAGCCGATAACGATAAATATGACCACATGTTTAGAGGTAGAGGTGTCGATAAAATAAAATACGGACATGAGGGCATCATGATCATTCTTATAACAGCAACATATATGAATATTGTCATATGATTTCTTATGCTCAAGTAATAATCTATTCACAATGTCAAGTATGAATCAGAAACTTCATTGGAGCCAACAAACTATAATCTCAGTCATTGAAGCAATTGCAATTTATCATAACATCAGAAAGAGTCTATGTAAGAGCTTTTCAGCAAGTCCACATACTCAACTATCATTTAATCTTTCACAATTGCTAACAATCACGCAATACTTGTGGTTACGGAGTTTTAATCGGACACAGAGAAAGATGGGGGCTTATAGTTTCTCCTCCCAACCTTTTACCTCAAGGGTAATGTCAACAATAATAGTTCATGCTAGCTTACATCCAATTGGATATATACATCAGGATCTTTCCAACATGATGTGCTTGCCAAAGGATAAAATGTAAAAAGGAAAGGTGAAGATCACCATGGCTCTTGCATAAGGGTAAGAGATAAAAGTAAAAGATAGGCGCTTTGCAGAGGGAAGTAGAGGTTGTCATGCACTTTCAGGGTTGGATGCACGAAATCTTAATGCAAAAGAACGTCACTTTATATTGCCACTTGTGATGTGGACCTTTATTATGCAGTCCGTCGCTTTTATTTCTTCCATGTCACAAGATCGTATAAAGCTTATTTTCTCCCACACTAATAAGTCATACATATTTAGAGATCAATTTTATTGCTTGCACCGTTGACTACTTACTTGAAGGATCTTACTCAATCCATAGGTAGATATGGTGGACTCTTATGGCAAAACTAGGTTTAAGGGTATTTGGAAGCACAAGTAGTATCTCTACTTAGTGCAAAGAATTTGGCTAGCATGAGGGGGAAAGGCAAGCTCAACATGTTGGATGATCCATGGCAATATACTTTATCTCAGATATAAGAAACCATAACCCATTACGTTGTCTTCCTTGTCCAACATCAACTCTTTAGCATGTCATACTTTAATGAGTGCTCACAATCATAAAAGATGTCCAAGATAGTATATTTATATGTGAAACCTCTCTTTCTTTATTACTTCCTATTAATTGCAACGATGACCAAAGCTATGTTTGTCAACTCTCAACAACTTTTAATCATCATACTCTTTCTATGTGAAGTCATTACTCTCCATAAGATCAATATGATCTCTTTGTTTCTTTTTATTCTTTCTTTTTCTTTTATTGCCTCAAGATCATAGCAAGATAATCAAGCCCTTGACTCAACACTAATCTTTATTATATTGCTCACGGACTCGATTACATAAAGGGATCATAAAGCAAAACTCAAAACTAGATCATACTAAAAACTTTATTCTACTAGATCAAGATATTACTGAAAGGATCGAACTAAGAAAAACGGTAAAGATAGAGATGTGATGGTGATACGATACCGGGGCACCTCCCCCAAGCTTGGCAGTTGCCAAGGGGAGTGCCCATACCCATATGGTTATGTCTCCTTTGCTGGTGAAGAAGATGGTGGGTAGTCGCACATCGAGCGTAAGAGATCCTCCAACTTGCGGATAATGCCCTTGAGTGCGACGATATGCTCCTTCAACAAAATATTTTCACGTGTGAGATACTTGTTTTGTATACGAGCTAACTCAATCATCTTGAAAGCTTCGATCTCAGTTGGGGTAAGAAGATTGTGATCAAGTTGAAGGATGTCTTCCGCCGCCGGAGCTTGGTCCTCCGTGGCCTTCTTGATCCCTTCATCCTTGTTGATCTCCATGGGTTCTTCCCTCTTCAGCTCTATCTTCATTAGCCAAGCATCGTTGTCACCATTGTTGGAGGAGGGGGACGACATGATGCCTGACCTTGACAACCCTGACAGAAAACAGCTCGAAACAAGAACAGAGGACAATTGCGTGATACGGTGGTCAAAACCTTCAGGAGATTATATAATGAATTTTTACCGACCAAAATACGTATCGTGCAAGAAAACGAAGTCCGGAGAGCACACGAGGTGCCCACGAGGTAGGGCGCGCCCAGGGGGTAGGGCGCGCCCTCCACCCTCGTGGAGGCCTCGTACCCTTCCCGGACTGCTTCTTATTTTTCTATTTTTCTAAATATTCCAAAACAGAGAAAAATTGCCATTAGAACTGTTTTGGAGTCGGTTTGCTTACCGTACCACATACCTATTCCTTTTCAGAGTCTGAAACATTCCGGAAAGTATCCCTTATGTACCTCCAGGGTTACGGTTTCAATAACATTGGTTTCAACATTTATAGGATTACCTGAGATATAATGTTTGATTCTTTAACCGTTCACCACCTTCGGATTTGTGCCTTCGAAGTTGTTGATTTTTATGGCACCGGAACGATAGACCTCTTCGATAACGTAAGGGCCTTCCCATTTAGAGAGAAGTTTTCCTGCAAAAAATCTTAAACGAGAGTTGTATAATAATACATAATCACCTACATTAAACTCACGCTTTTGTATTCTTTTGTCATGCCATCTTTTAACTTTTTCTTTAAACAACTTGGCATTCTCGTAGGCTTGGGTTCTCCATTCATCAAGTGAGCTAATGTCAAATAACCTCTTCTCACCGGCAAGTTTGAAATCATAGTTGAGCTCTTTAATAACCCAATATGCCTTATGTTCTAGTTCGAGAGGTAAGTGACATGCTTTTCCATAAACCATTTTATACGGAGACATACCCATAGGATTTTTATATGCAGTTCTATAGGCCCATAATGCATCATCAAGTTTCTTGGACCAATTCTTTCTAGATCTATTGACAGTCTTTTGCAAAATTAATTTGAGTTCTCTGTTACTCAATTCTACTTGACCACTAGACTGTGGGTGATAAGGAGATGCAATTCTATGATTAACATCATACTTGGCAAGCATTTTACGAAAAGCACCATGAATAAAATATGAACCACCATCAGTCATTAAATATCTAGGGACTCCAAACCTCTGAAAAATAACTTTTTAAGCATCTTAATAGAAGTGTTATGATCAGCACTACTAGTTGGAATAGCTTCTACCCACTTAGTAACGTAATCAACAACAACTAAAATATGAGTATACCCATTAGAGGCAGGAAACGGTCCCATATAATCAAAGCCCCAAACATCAAATGGTTCAATAACAAGTGAATAATTCATAGGCATTTCCTGACATCTACTAATATTACCAATTCTTTGACATTCATCACAAGATAAGACAAACTTACGAGCATCCTTGAAGAGAGTAGGCCAATAAAAACCGGATTGCAATACCTTATGTGCACTTCTATCTCCAGCGTGGTGTCCTCCATAAGCCTCGGAGTGACACTTGCATAGGATCTGTTCCTATTCATGCTCAGGTACACAACGTCTAATAACACCATCTACTCCTTCTTTATAAAGATGTGGGTCATCCCAAAAGTAATGTCTCAAATCATAGAAAAACTTTTTCTTTTGCTGGTATGTGAAACTAGGTGGTATAAATTTAGCAACAATGTAATTAGCATAATCAGCATACCATGGAGCAGTATGAGAAGCATTTATGACATTTAATTGTTCATCAGGAAAGCTATCATCAATAGGTAGTGGGTCATCAAGAACATTTTCTAACCTAGACAAGTTGTCTGCAAAGGGGTTCTCAGCTCCCTTTCTATCAATAATATGTAAATCAAATTCTTGTAGCAAGAGAACCCATCTAATAAGTCTAGGTTTAGCATCTTTCTTTTCCATAAGGTATTTAATAGCAGCATGATCAGTGTGAATAGTTACTTTAGAATCAACAATATAAGGTCTGAACTAATCACAAGCAAATACAACTGCTAAGAATTCTTTTTCAGCAGTAGCATAATTTCTCTGGGCATTGTCCAGAGTTTTACTAGCATATTGAATAACATTTAATTTCTTACCAACTCTTTGTCCTAGAACAACACCTAAAACATAATCACTAGCATCACACATAATTTCAAAGGGTAAATTCCAATCAGGTGGCTGAACAATAGGTGCAGAAATCAATGCTTTCTTAAGTGTTTCAAATGCTTCTACACAATCATCATCAAAGACAAATGGTATATCTTTTTGTAATAGATTAGTCAGAGGCTGAGAAATTTTTGAGAAGTCCTTAATGAACCTCCTGTAAAAACAGGCATGACCAAGGGAACTTCTTATACCTTTGATGTCCTTGGGAGATGACATCTTTTCAATAGCATCAACTTTAGCTTTATCAACTTCAATACCTCTTTCAGAAATTTTATGCCCCAAGACAATGCCTTCATTAACCATAAACTGGCACTTCTCCCAATTCAAGACAAGGTTAGTGTCTTCACATCTCTGCAAAACCTGATCAAGGTTGCTCAAGCAATCATCAAAACAGGATCCATAAATGGAGAAATCATCCATGAAAACCTCACAAATCTTTTCACAAAATCAGAGAATATGGCCATCATGCATCTTTGAAAGGTAGCAGATGCATTACATAAACCAAAAGGCATACGTCTATAAGCAAAAGCACCGAAAGGACAAGTAAAAGTGGTCTTAGCTTGATCATCAGCTGACACAGGTATTTGAGAGAAACCAGAATAACCATCTAGAAAGCAAAAATGTGTATGTTTGGATAATCTTTCTAGCATTTGATCAATAAAAGGTAAGGGGTAATGATCCTTTTTAGTAGCCTTATTTAATTTGCGGAAATCAATTACCATCCTATAACCTGTAATAATTCTTTGCGGGATCAATTCATCTTTATCATTAGGAACGACAGTAATACCTCCCTTCTTAGGGACACAATGGACAGGACTTACCCACTAACTATCAGCAACGGGATAAATTATACCTGCCTCAAGGAGCTTTAATATTTCCTTTCTTACCACATCTTTCATCTTAGGATTTAACCGTCGCTGGTGATCAATAACTGGTTTGGCGTCTTTCTCCAAATTTATTTTGTGTTGACATAGAGTGGGACTAATGCCCTTAAGATCATCAAGAGTATATCCAATAGCAGCACGGTGCTTCTTCAGAGTTTTCAATAATTTTTCTTCTTCCTTCTCTGAAAGGTTAGCACTAATAATAACAGGATATATCTTCTTTTCATCAAGATAAGCATATTTAAGAGTATCAGGTAATGGTTTAAGCTCAAACACGGGATCACCCTTGGGTGGAGGAGGATCCCCTAGGATTTCAACAGGCAAGTTGTGTTTCAGAATAGGTCCCTGTTTAAAGAACACTTCATCTATTTCCCTTCTTTCATTCATAAACATATCATTTTCATGGTCTAGCAAATATTGTTCTAAAGGATCACCAGGAGGTACGACAATAGAAGCAAGACCAATAATTTCATCCTTACTAGGCAATTCCTCTTCACGGTGTTGTCTACGAAATTTAGAAAAATTAAACTCATGGGACATATCACCCAAACCAATAGTAACAACATCCTTTTCGCAGTCTATCTTAGCATTAACAGTGTTCAAGAAGGGCCTACCAAATATAATGGGACAAAAGCTATCGTGTGGGGAACCAAGAACAAGAAAATCAGCAGGATATTTAGTTTTCCCACACAAGACTTCAACATCTCTAACAATCCCAATTGGTGAAATAGTATCTCTATTGGCAAACTTAATTGTGACATCAATTTCTTCTAACTCAGCAGGTGCAATATCATGCATAATTTCTTTGTATAAGTCAATAGGTATTGCACTAGCGCTAGCACCCATATCACACAAGCCATGATAACAATGATCTCCTATTTTAACAGAAATAACAGGCATGCCTACCACAGGTCTATGTTTATCTTTAGCACCAGGTTTAGCAATTCTAGCAGTCTCATTGCAGAAGTAAATAACATGCCCATCAATATTATCAGCCAAGAGATCTTTAACAATAGCAATATTAGGTTCAACTTTAACTTGCTCAGGAGGTGCATAAGTTCTAATATTGCTTTTACGAACCATAGTTGAAGCTTTAGCATGATCCTTTATTCTAACAGGGAAAGGTGGTTTCTCAACATAAGCAGTAGGAACAATAGGATAATTATAAGTGATAGTCTTTTCTTCAGCTTTAATAGGTGCAACTACTTTTACTTCTATGGGAGGATGATATTTAAACCACTTCTCCTTAGGGAGATCAACGTGAGCAGCAAAAGATTCACAAAAAGAAGCTACTATCTCAGAGTCAAGTCCATATTTAATGCTAAATTTACGGAAAACATCGGTATCCATAAAATATTTAACACAATCAAACTTGAGTTGCGTTTAATTCTTTCCAATAAATCCCATTTGAATTCAATAGTCTTTATCATAAAAGAACCAGTACAAGAAGTATCGAGCATGGTGCGATTTTTGTCAGAAAGCCGAGCATAATTTTTTTTGAATAATCATTTTTCTTGAGAGCTCATGATTGGGGCATGAATATAACATTGACTTAAGCCTCCCCCAAGCTTGAGCGATGCTTTCTCCTTCGCGAGGCCAAAACTTATATATGTAATTACGATCACGATGAACAAGATGCATAGGATAAAACTTCTGATGGGATTCCAATTTCAATCGCTTATAGTCCCATGATCCCATATAATCACATAGCCTATACCATGTCAATGCATCTCCCTTCAAAGATAAAGGGAAGACCTTCTTCTTGATAACATCATCGGGCATACCTGCAAGCTTAAATAATCCACAAACTTCATCCACATAAATTAGGTGCTCATCAGGATGTAATGTTTCGTCTCCTGCAAAAGGATTAGCTAGCAGTTTTCCTATCATACCCGAAGGAATTTCAAAGTAGACATTTTCATTTTCAGTAGGTTCAGTAGGTTGAGGAGCAACTCTTTGCTCTACTGGTCGAGGTGAAGATACCCCGAACAATCCCATCAAAGGATTACTTTCCATAGTAACAAGTGACAGTAAATTTCAGCACACTATATAAATTTTTCCTTACCAAATTCCACCTACCAAAGGCGCTTCACTCCCCGGCAACGGCGCCAGAAAAGAGTCTTGATGACCCACAAGTATAGGGTATCTATCGTAGTCCTTTCGATAAGTAAGAGTGTCGAACCCAACGAGGAGCAGAAGGAAATGATAAGCGGTTTTCAGCAAGGTATTCTCTGCAAGCACTAAAATTATAGGTAACAGATAGTTTTGTGATAAGATAATTTGTAACGAGCAACAAGTAACAAAAGTAAATAAAGTGCAGCAAGGTGGCCCAATCCTTTTTGTAGCAAAGGACAAGCCTGGACAAACTCTTATATAGAGAAAAGCGCTCCCGAGGACACATGGGAATTATCGTCAAGCTAGTTTTCATCACGTTCATATGATTCGCGTTCGGTACTTTGATAATTTGATATGTGGGTGGACCAGTGCTTGGGTGTTGTCCTTACTTGGACAAGAATCCCACTTATGATTAACTCCTATTGCAAGCATCCACAACTACAAAAGAAGTATTAAGGTAAACCTAACCATAGCATGAAACATATGGATCCAAATCAGCCCCTTACGAAGCAACGCATAAACTAGGGTTTAAGCTTCTGTCACTCTAGGAACCCATCATCTACTTATTACTTCCCAATGCCTTCCTCTAGGCCCAAATATTGGTGAAGTGTCATGTAGTCGACGTTCACATGACACCACTAGAGGAGAGACAACATACATCTCATCAAAATATCAAACGGATACCAAATTCACATGACTACTAATAGCAAGACTTCTCCCATGTCCTCAGGAACAAATGTAACTACTCACAAAGCATATTCATGTTCATAATTAGAGGAGTATTAATATGCATATAGGATCTGAACATATGATCTTCCACCAAATAAACGAACTAGCATCAACTACAAGGAGTAATCAACACTACTAGCAACCTACAAGTACCAATCTCAGACTTAGAGACAAGAATTGGATACAAGAGATGAACTAGGGTTTGAGAGGAGATGGTCCTGGTGAAGATGTTGATGGAGATTGGCCCCCTCCCGATGAGAGGAGCGTTGGTGATGACGATGGCGATGATTTCCCCCTCCCGGAGGGAAGTGTCCCCAGCAGAACAGCTCCGCCAGAGCCCTAGATTGGTTCCGCCAAGGTTCCGCCTCGTGGCGGCGGAGTCTCGTCCCGAAAGCTTGCTTATGATTTTTCTTCGGACGAAAGACTTCATATAGCAGAAGATGGGCATCGGAGGGCCACCAGGGGCCCCACGAGGCAGGGGGCACGCCCAGGGGGGTAGGGCGCGCCCCCCACCCTCGTGCCCAGGGTGTGGGTCCCCTCTGGTATTTCTTCCACTCAATATTTTTTATTATTTCCAAAAATAACTTTCGTGGAGTTTCAGGACTTTTGGAGTTGTGCAGAATAGGTCTCTAATATTTGCTCCTTTTCCAGCCCAGAATTCCAGCTTCCGGTATTCTCCCTCTTCATGTAAACCTTGTAATAAGAGAGAATAGGCATAAGTATTATGACATAATGTGTAATAACAGCCCATAATGCAATAAATACTGATATAAAAGCATGACGCAAAATGGATGTATCATGCCTCAGGCACGATGAAGTCCTCATTGCCAAGGCTCTCATCATCCTCGGAGGGTGGACGATAACTATCATCATCCGGGTCATTGGGCGTGGCCTGTTTATGAGGGTTAACTTGCTCGTTGTCTTGCTCCTCCTGTTCAGATGCGGCTCCAACAGGGTCTTCATTGTTTTCGGCGTCACCCGGAGTACTGTTTTCTCCGGTGCCAGTGCTGCCATCTTTTGAGCGACGAGGCTTAGAGCGGCGTTTAGGGCGCCGGCGCTTGGACTGTGTCTCAGAGGGTTTATTCGTATCTGGCTCTTCTTTGTCGTCGCTAGATCCTTTAGGTGTATCAACCATGTACACGTCGTACGAAGAGGTGGTCGTCCAACATCCAGTGAATAGCGGGTCTTGGTCTTGCTCCTTGTCGGCATCATCGTCCATACCATCGATGTCTTCGGAGCCATAATCGAGCTTGTCGGTTAAGTCCTCGACGGTAGCTATGAAGTGGGTGGCGGGTGGGAAGCAAAATTCCACATCATCAGCCTCTAACACGAACCGAACATAGTTCGGCTGCGAGTCCTTCTCTAAGGACAAATTCTTTAGAGAGTTCAGCACATCGCCCAAAGGTGAGTGCTGGAAAACGTCTGCAGCGCTGAATTCAAAGATCGATAACCGATCTAGCTCGGTGTCCGCAGGCGTACACGGTCCGGAACTTATAGCCGGAGACGAGTCCGAAGTTCCGTTGAAGCGAATATTGCAGGGTGTTGAGTCCGTGTGCGGCTCCAACGCCGCAGACTCTATGGCTTTGGATGGCACGATCTGCTCTAGTTCTAAGGCCGTTGCAGCAACAGGAACCATCTCCTGGATGTGATCCGATGACAGATTTAAGTCATGTTCTTCGGAGAGAGGGGGAGCGATCGCCGCGGTCTCAAATCCATTGAAGATCAAGTCTCCACGGATATCCGCGACGTAGTTCAAGCCTCCAAATCTGACCTGATGGCCAGGGGTGTAGCTATCGACTCCAGATGGCCAAGCGAGTTGGCCCGCAGTACGAAGCCGCCGAACACAAAAATCTGCCTGGGGAGGAAGGTTTCTCTTTGGACAACGTCACTATCGACATTTGAAGGGGCCATCGAACCTTTCGTCGACGGCACCGTGGAACTCTCAACGAAAGCACCGTGGAACACAATAGGGGGTCCCGAACTGTGCGTCTAGGATCGATGGTAACAGGAGACGGGGGACACGATGTTTACCCAGGTTCGGGCCCTCTCTATGGAGGTAATACCCTACTTCCTGCTTGATTGATCTTGATGAATATGAGTATTACAAGAGTTGATCCACCACGAGATCGTAATGGCTAAACCCTAGAAGTCTAGCCTATATGACTATGGTAATGTGTATATCCTTTCCGGACTAACCCCTCCGGTTTACATAGAGTCGGTTACATAAGAAGGAATCTTCATAGTTGGTCGCCAAGCTTGCCTTCCACGCCAAGTAGAGTCCAATCCGGACACGGGTACAGCCTTCGGCCTTCATGTCTTCACAGCTCATCAGTCCGGCCCATGGATAACAGGCCGGATGCCCGAGGACCCCTTAGTCTAGGACTCCCTCAGCCGGACGGGCAGATGTGGGGTCGGCGTTCTCCTGGTGGCGTATTCCCGGGGATCGCCGGCCCCCGCCGCTGGTCGTGGCTCCCTCCTCCTCGGCTCTGTCCGGTATGGTGCGTGGCGGCCCAAAATTCCATGCTTTCCGGCCGTCTGGTGCCGAGCCGTACGCTCCTCCGGTGGCGGCGGCGTTGTCGCTTCAGGTGGAAACCCTTCCCTCCCCCAACGAGGCATCGTGTGGTGGGTTGGGCCGACGTGGGCCGTGTGGGCCGGCCGCGTCGGGGGCTTTCCATCCCGCCCACTTCCCGCCCTCAGGCCTACACCGGTTGGGCTGGCCCAAGCTGGGCCGAGGGGTCTTTTCCCCTCTCCCGGCCCAACCCGTCCGATCCCTTTAGGGTTGTCCCAAGGCGCTGGCTCCTCGTCCTCGACTCGTCCTCCTCCCCCCCCCCCCCCCGCCGCCACCTCCCCTCACCCTTCCTCCCTCCCCCGCAACACGCGACCGCTCGCCCGCCCTCGCCCGACCGCCCCCGATGGCCCGTGATGCTGGCAACGGGGAACCGCGTCCCAAACGCCGAGCGCCGGGCCGGAATGTTCCCTCGCGGCCGTCGCCGGATGGCTCGCGGCGGGAGACCGAGCTGCGAGAGGCCATGTTGAGTGGCAAGGATCTTGCACCGGCCGATGGCGCTGACTGGCATGCTGCGCGCCCTCGGGATCGTTCCTTGTCGTCGTGGCGTGGCCGCGGCAGGGATCGGGACCGCCACTCCCCATCCCGCCGGTCCCGTTCACCACCTCGCTCTGGCGCTCGGAGGCCTCCCCGCCCCGTCGCTACGATCCGCCCCGCCGCCAAGCCCAGTTCCCTCCGGCCAGTCCCAACAACAACAATAACCGCAATGGCCGTGGGGCTTTTGCCAAGAAGAAGAAGAAGCGTGGAGCTCAGTCCCAGTTGGGTGGCCCGGCTTCCTCGGTCACCCACCCTCCGGTTGAGGCCGTCCCACCGCCAGCAGCGGCGGTGGCCACGTGCTTCAACTGTGGGGTGGCCGGGCACTGCCAGATGGATTGCACTCAGCCTCCGGCCTGCTTCTGTTGCAAGAGGACGGACCACCCCGCCGCACTTTGCCCCGACCGCCAGCCCATTGGGGTGCTTGGGCTGTTCGGCTATGCGCTCGACGGCCTGGGCTTCTTCCAGAAGGACCTCCCCGAGGCCCGGGCCTTCCCGCCCATGTCCGCACTCATCTCGGTCTTGGACGGCAAGACGGCGTCTCCAGCCATCATCTCTGACGAGCTTTGCCACCTGTTCAACCCGGACTAGGATTGGGAGGTGACTCCGATCTCAGACCGGGAGTTCACGGTGATCTTCCCCGACCCAGTCAGTCTTTGCTACGGCACCCACAACGCCAGACTCACGCTCTCCCTCAACCAGCTCTCTGTCCGCATCTCCGTCCCGTCCGTGGACCCGCTTACGGTGGCCACCCTGTCCACGGTATGGGTGCAGATCCGTGGTCTCCCACCACTGGCTCGGGACGAGGGGGTCCTTCGTGGCTTGTCCCGTTTACTGGGCAAGTTTGTGGCGGTCGATGCCTCCTCTCTGCCCAAGGGCCCAGCTGTGCATGTGCAGATCAAGTCTCTAGACCCCGCCAAGCTCAAGACGACGATCAGGATGTTCTTCAATGACGTCAGGTACAACTTACGCATCTCGGTTGAGGGTGGGACTCCCACTGATCCCCTTAGCCCGGATGACGGAGAGGGTGCCGACCCTACGGCTGGGCCTGGTGGGGGCGCTGCCTCGCACGCCCCCCCCCCCCCCCCCCGTCGCCCCCGAAGCCGTTCACCCCGCTCCGAGGCCTCCCACGACGACTCAACTGATCCTGGGGACGTTCCCCCTCCGGCCGGCTCCTCCCGCCCCCCGTTTGCCCACTGCTCTGGACTCGGGTCCCACGATGCCCACCCTGGGGTGGAGTCTCAAGACGCCTGCTCGGGGGACGAGTCTGAGGACATCAAGGCCATTGCGGCCATGCTTGACGAGGCTGCCACTCTGCTCCCGGGCGCCACTCTCCCCCCTTCCTCCCCCCACCGCTATCCTTGTCGGAGGAGGAGGGGAGTGGAGACAGTCGGGGTACCATGGAGGTCTGGCCTCCGTCCTCCCCACGGCTCGTGTCTCCGATGCCTGTACGGGAGGACCCTCCGGCGCCGCCGCTTCTGGAGTCCGACCTTGCAGCGGCCTCCCCTTCCGCGTTGGCCAAGCCTCCCAAGTCCTGGGGCCGCCATCGCTCGGCCTCTACTCCTGCTTCGTCTGCCCAGAAGAGTGCCCGACTCGAGGCGGCGCCACGGCTGGTTGGGGCATCGCCGACTGCGGTGGTGAAGGCTTCTCGTCACGCGGCCATCCGCAACCTTGACACAAGTCCGTCCGACTCTCAGGCTCCATGTTCTGATTTTGATGATATTTGCGACAATCCTTTTCCGCTCTTGCTGGTGTCCTCCTTGGCCATCTGGCCAAGGTCGCAGCCAATTCGGCTATAGTCTTCCGCGGTGAGAAGGGCTCGGCTTTGGAGCAGCTTGCGTCCCTCCAGGCTAAGGAGATCCTGGAGGGCCACCTCGCGGCCACTAGGGCTCGCGAGGCGGCTGCAGCTGCTGAGGTCCCGCCCCCTACACCTCACCAACCTAGGGGTCGGGGCCGGCTTGTGAACGACCCGAGTGAGATCCGTGGCCGGACACGTTCTCGTACTGCCCAATTGCGTCGTGCCCTTAGTGCTACGACTACTGTAGGGTCCCGGGAGGACCCGTTAGGCGAGTGATCATGCGCGCGCTCTTTTGGGACCTGCGGGGCTTCGGCCATGATGGCTGTCGCCGGCAGCTTATTGACTACATGCGCGACGAGTCCATTGATGTGGTAGCAATCCAAGAAACGATGCGCACTGAGTTCTCTCTTGTTGAACTTGAGCGACTCAGCAGACACCTTTTCGCATGGCATTGGTTGCCATCTAGTGGAGTGATAGGTCACTCTGGTGGCATCCTTCTAGGGGTGAAGGATGCGATCTTTGAGGTGGGATCCATGGACCATGGATCCCACTTCATTAGCATGGAGGTGTGGGAGCGTGATATGAACTTCAACTGGGAGATCATTGTGGTTTATGGCCCTGCTGACCATAGTCGCTCGGCCGCTTTCCTGGCCGAGCTCCACACCAAGATCTCCTCCGCAACCCTCCCCGTGGTTGTTGGGGGTGATTTCAACCTCCTAGGCACTCCCGAGGATAAGAGCAACTCGCATGTGGACCTTACGGAGATTCGTCGTTTCCACGACTGGGTTGCGGACCTCGGTCTCCTTGAGCTGGACAGGGTCAGGGCACGTTTTACCTGGACCAATAGACAGGTTGCCCCGACCCTTAGTGTGCTGGATCGTGTGTTTGTCGCCCCTGATTGGGAGCTCCGATTCCCTTTGGCCTGTCTCCAGGCGATCACACGCATCGGGTTCGATCATGTCCCTCTTCTATTATCTTCTAGGGATGAGAGACCCCGTCCACCCCCGCGATTCCGCTTCGAGGCTTTCTAGCTCCGGCAGCCAGGTTTTGTGGATGCCGTCCAGGCTCACTGCGTCTCGGCGCTGGCCGAGCCCCATAGGCAGATGTCGATCCTGGATGAGTGGCACCATCTGTCCAAGCGATCCAGGCAGTTCATGAAAGGTTGGGGTGCTAATATAGGGAGGGCCCCTTCAGGTCCTGAAGGCCTCCCTCCTCGAGGAGATCCGGGTCTTGGACCTTCGTGCAGATACTGCGGGGATTTCCGCGGAGGAATGGGCGCATAGGTATAATTTGGAGGACTCCCTCATGGAGATCTACTCCAAGGAGGAGGAATTCTGGCGACAACGTGGTTCTATGAACTGGGTGTTGTTTGGGGACGCCAATACTTCTTACTTCCAGGCCATTGCTAATGGTCGTAGACGTCGCTGCTCCATTCCCCTCTTATGGGAGGGAGGACAACTGTTCCACGACCCCCAGGCAATCCGCTTGTTGGTCGACGACTTTTATAAGTCATTATTTCAGGGACGACCTTGGAGTGGTATCGCCCTTGCGGACCATATTTGGTCGCTTGAACATCAGGTCTCCCCGGAAGAAAATGCAGCCCTGCTTGCCCCTTTTGATGCAGCGAAAGTTGAGGCCTTCGTCAAAGCCATGAATCCGGCCTCGGCACTAGGACCCGATGGATTGCCGGTCCGATTTTTTCCGGCTTTCTGGCCAATGGTCAAAGAGATCATCCTTAAACTATTCAGTGAGTTCTCTAGGAGAACAGTGGACATATCCCGACTTAACTACGGGATTATCTCCCTGATTCCCAAGGTTCCGGGTGCAGCGGATATTAGGCAATTCCGCCCTATCACAGTCCTCAGTGTGATATTTAGGATTCTGGCGAAAGGGTACGCCACTAGGGCGGCCTTAATCGCGCCTCGGATTCATCACCCTAACCAATCGGCCTTCACGAAAGGCCGATATATTCTCGAGGGGATCCTCGTCCTCCATGAGGTGATCCATGAGGTCAATACTAAACACCTCCACGCGGTGTTCTTCAAAATTGACTTCCATAAAGCTTATGATACCGTCCACTGGTCCTTCCTTCGGGAAGTGTTGCTCAAACGTGGGTTTGATCACCACTGGGTCGCGCGCGTGTTGCTGTTGATCACGAGTAGTCGGACTGCGGTTAACATAAATGGGGAGGTTGGTCCATACTTCTTGACGGGCCAAGGGGTCCGACAGGGAGACCCGATATCCCCCTTTCTATTCAATCTTGTGGTCAATGCCCTCGCCTCGATCCTTGATTTAGCCAAGCGCGCCGGCCACATTAGGGGGATTTGCCCCCACCTGGTGGCTAATGGAGGTCTGACCCACCTCCAATATGCTGACGACACCATTATGATAGTGGAAGGCTCGGATGAGGATATTCAGAACCTCAAGTTCCTCCTCCTTTGCTTCCAGGAAATGTCGGGCCTCACAATTAATTTCGCCAAAAGTGAGGTGATGGTCATGGGATACTCCCAGATGGAAGCTCGGCGAATTGCCAACCGCTTGAACTGCCGTTTGGGAACATTACCGACCACTTACCTTGGCATGCCACTTAGTGAAATGCACCTGCTAGAGAAGAACTTTCGTCCAATAATCGCCAAGCTCCAACCTAGGATGGAGCCCTGGCAGGGGAGGTGGTTATCCAAAGCTGCTCGAGTGATTCTGATGAACTCCTCCCTTATTATCCTATTGATGTATATCATGGGATTCTATAGTCTGCATGAATCCCTTCACCACGAGGTCACCAAACTCCTCTCCAGATTCTTCTGGGCTGGAGAGAATAATAAACAGAAGTACCACATGGTGAAGTGGTCTGAGATCAGTAAGCCTAAAGACCAAGGAGGCCTTGGGGTTATTTCGTCCAAGCGGATGAATATTTCCCTCCTCTCCAAATGGCTTTGGCGGATTCAGACTGCTGAGGGCGGCCTGTGGCTTGAGATTATCTGCGCGAAGTACCTTCGCGGGCAGCCACTAGCATTCGCGCATAGAACTGGTGGGTCCCAATTCTGGCAATCGGTGATTCGTCTAATGCCGGTATTGCGTGTTGGGACCTCCATTAAAATAGGTACCGGTTTCGGGACCCTGTTCTGGCTAGATCGATGGGCAGGGACCCGCCCCTTTGCGGAGCGCTTTTCTGCGTTGTTTGCGATCTGCGTCCGCCCACAGCTCTCTGTGGCTGTGGCCTTAGCTGACTTGGGTGCTATTGCCTTTCGCCGTACCTTCGGGGCGGTGGAACTTGAGCAATGGGATGAATTGCTCGAGTGTATTGCCCTACGCACCCCTCCCTGGAACCCGACTCAATATCTTGGCACCTCGAGTCAAGTGGCCGATTCTCGACTAGATCCCTTTATCAGGCGATTGTCCCCACCCCTGGCCCAGTGGAACTCTCGGTGCTCTGGGAGATCAAACCTCCCTTGAAAATCCGCATTTTCCTCTGGCAATGGGTACGCGGTCGCCTACCCTCGGGTACGGAGGTCCACAAACGTAATGGCCCTGGGGATGGCCTCTGCCCCATTTGTTTGGTACCGGAAGACTGCAACCACATCTTTTTCCGGTGCCCTGTGGCACAATTCCTATGGAGCTGTTTCCGGGAGGTGGTTGGTGGCAATTGGTGCCACGACAACCTCCCGGACTTATTTGGGGAGGTGCTGAGGCTCCCCGGCTCTAGCCGCCCATCCATGTGGGTGGCTTTGGGCACCCTAGCATGGATCCTCTGGTGTAACCGTAATAAGCTAGTCATTGAACGCGTGATCCCACGGCGTGTGACTGATGCAATCTACAAATTGTGTGGCCTTCTACAGCTTTGGAGACCGCTTAGCAAGCGGCGAGACCGGGACGCCATCGACATCATCATAGCGGGCCTTTGTTCTTCGGCGTCGACACTTGCGCCCCCTCCGCCACCACCACCGCCACCTCCTGAGCCGGATTAGCTTCTTTTTTAGCTTTGTTTGGGGCTTGTCTTGCTGGGCCCCAGCACGACTTTGACTTGATTACTCTCTGTACTGTTATGTTGGATGCTCGGTTCGTTGCTTTATAATATAAAGCGGGGAACCCTTTTTCGTAATAAATATTCTACAGCTATATAATAATCAAATGTTATAACTTATATACTCCATATTTTCTAGTTTTAGTTCTTATGTTATTAATTCAAGCACTAAAATTCATATGACCAAATCTCATTGAAATAATTGCAAAGTATTTTCGCAGCAACGCACAAGGTATTATCTTTTCTAGTTTTTTCGAAGCTCACACAAATTTAGTTTTTACCGGATCTTGGACGCCGATCGTCCAAAGTTACAGTACTGTTGCGAACCAATCTGTGATTGAGTGCTTAGGAGGACAGTGGTATCCTCAGCCCACCAGAGTTCAAATTCTGGTGCTCGCATTTTTCTAGATTTATTTCAGGATTTCCGGTGGTGCACGTTCAGTGGAAGAAGACGTTTCCGTCGACTACGAGACATCTACGATAACTTCGTAAATTTCAAGATGATATGCTCGCTCAGTCTCTCGGAGATGCTCGTATGGGTAAAATGTACTTGTGTCCGTTCATAGAATGAATGTATGCGCGTATCTATGAACATTTGCGACGTACTGTGTTAAAAAAAGGTTTACCGTTGCTGTTTGATTCGACTTCTCAAAGTTAGAGGATCCGTCCGTCTCTGCTTACTCCTTTGAGGCGTTGACGCCCCGTGGGTCTTGTTGGTTGAGGTCAGGTCTATGAGGAGCCTTTCGTTGACGCCAAACATAAAGGTGACAAGGCGGTCGGCCTCGTGGACGTGAGGTTAGATTACTGAAACGTTGGGACCCCAGATGATACGTCTCGATGCACCGGAACTCTATTACTTTGCTGACATGCATGGACACTTGTAAGTAAATAAATAAGGCGCTCGTGCACCTAAAGCTCGAGCTAATTGACTAGTAGCCCAGTACCCATCAAAGATAGCGACACACATATATTGGCCGGCACAGTTGACAATTTCACCTACTACTCCTGAAGCATACATTGGCTGGCTGAAGTTTGAAATTTGAACCCCTCTTTCGACGTTCAAGTAGCTACGGTTTCAGCCTCATTTTCGAAAAGAGAAAAAAAAATCTATTTACTGCTCACACAAGAGAGGAGCAAGAGGCATGGTGTCCCGAGCTGGACAAGCCATCGCAGTGGCGCCCTCGACGAGACGAGATGCTGATGGTGCAGGCGTAGGGCGGGGGTGTGATTGCCGGTGTGGAAGACGGACAGGGTTTAGACTTTAGAGGGATGGTCGGAGCAAAGAGGGGGACGGCTCGAACATGACGGGGCGGCGAGGCCGGCGGGAGGAAGAAGATGAACACTAGCATGCATCGTGCTTGGGGGGAGAAATTGATTGATTTGGAAAAGGAGAATCAGTTAACTGATGTTTAGGTGATCCCTTATTTTATCAAGTCTCTGCTCTCAAGTACAGTAACCAGCAGACCTCCCTCAACCTCAAGACGGATAATGGTCAGTAGAAGTAGACACTCACACCACTCGCGCCACTGCGTGCTCCGTTGGTCATGACTCTGCGTGTTAGGTGATTGTGAAAAACAGATGTGTGTTGCTTTTTTAAGGGTACATGCGGGTTAGCTGAGACGGCATTGTTCTTGTTATGTTAGCTCTATGAGTATCATCTTAATTGTTTTAATAAAAGCCCGTGACAACGCACGGCATTCTACTAGTTTGTAACTAACATAGGAAAGGTAATCATACACTTAACAGTTTGAGCTAATTAAATAGCCCCATACACACATCAAAGATGGCGACACATATTGGCCGGCACAGTCGATAATTCACCTAATCTACTCCTGAAGCATATAGTATATAGTTAGTGGCTTGCTGTCGTTTGAAATTTCAACGCCTTTTCAACCCTCAAGTAGCAAGGTGCAAGCCTTAAAAGTCTCCCAAAGTCCCAACATTATTTAACGAGCTTTGCAAATCCTCGCGCACCTAAATTATTATTTTTTCGGTCAGTCGATTTCGGCTAGAGAAAGGAGACAACCCGAGAAAGATGGGTGAAGCCAAGGCGAGACGGGGATGATGTGGCTCCGGCGAAGAGCACGACGGAGGCAAGTCCAAGGTTTAACAAATTTGGGTGCGAGGCCTTTTCGTAGCGGCTACGGCTCATATTCGACGGGGTCCGAGTCGAAGAGGGGGGCGAGAGGTAGCGGCTAGGGGAGGAAGGAGATGAACATTGGCCAGGAGAGGAAGTGCATACATGGAATGGCTCGGACAGAATCGGTTGAAATCTATTCAGAGATAAAAAAACCGGCAGAAACCTGAAAAACGTTCTCAGTCGCCTGCTACATAAGCGACCCCTTATTTTGCTCATGCAAGTCTGGTCTGGATTAACTAACAACCTCCCTCAAGAGTCAATCAAGAGAGAGTCGGTAGAACTAGAGACGCTCACACCACTCGCGCCAGTGTGTGCTCCGTTGGTCACGACTTGGCAGGCCTCGCTCTTCTCCTTTTTGGATTTGGATTTTGATGCCACTTTCTCCGTTTCCCTCTTGTCCTCCTCCTCCTCCTTGGCCGCATTCTGCTCGTCGTCTTCGTCGGCGGTCTTTGATTCCTTGTCTTCCTCGGCCGCTTTTCTTTCCTTGAGCTGGTCGATCAGGCGAGCGAGGCAGGCGTCGGCGTCGCGCGCGCTGCGCTTGGACGGCATCAGGCACTCGGCCACGTCCGCCGGCGTCATCTCCACGGCGCGCAGCAGCTCCTCGACGGCCCCGAACAGCGGGTGCGCCTCCACCTCGAGGTAGTTATTCGCCAGCGTCTTGAACGCCTCGAACCCGCAGTAGGACATCTCGATGTGCATGTCCATGCGCCCGCGCCGGATGAGCGCCGGGTCCAGCTTGTCCAGGTGGTTGGTGGTGAAGACGATGATGCGCTCGCCGCTGTGCGCCGACCACAGCCCGTCGATGAAGTTGAGCAGGCCGGACAGCGTGAGGATGTTGAGCCTCTTGCCGCGCGACTTGTCGTAGCCTGCCTCGGCGGCGTCGTCGTGAAACGGTGGCGGCGGCAGCATGGTGGCGCGGCTGCCGGTGAGGTCGAGGGAGCAGTCGATGTCCTCGATGACGATGATGGACTTGCCGGTGGTCTCGATGAAGAGCTTGCGGAGGTCGCTGTTGGTCTCCAGGGTGGTGAGCTCGATGTCGTAGATGTCGTACTTGAGGTAGTTGGCCATGGCGGCGATCATGGTGGACTTGCCCGTCCCCGGCGGGCCGTGGAGGAGGTAGCCGCGCTTCCAGGCCTTGCCGATCCGGCGGTAGTAGTCCCTGCTGTTGCTGAAGTCGTCCAGGTCGTCCTTTATCATCTGCTTCTTGGCCGGGTCCATGGCCAGGGTGTCGAAGGTGGTTGGGTGGTCGAAGTCGATGTAGCTCCACACCTCGTCCCTCCTGGAACTGATAGATCGATTGCCATGGGAGAAGCTAGAATCAGTGATCTTCTGAACCTAAACCAGAGTACGTAATTTCTAGCAAGACGAAAAGAGAAAATGCTTCACATTGCTCTGGATCCATTGCTCATTCAGAACTTCGGATTATCGGATCACAAATGAGAAAAATATATTTAAGAACAAGCTAATTGCAAAGGTAATTGATTGATTACGTACTGGTAGCTGAGCTCCTTCTTGTTGGAGTAGAGCCGGCGAGGACGGTTGCCGAACATGACCTCCTGACCGGCGCGGCGGACGTGCGGCAGGTACTCGTCGACGACGAGCCGCCGGTGCCGCTCGTGGAACGTGAGGCGGCAGCAGCGCCCCGACGCGCGCCACGTCGTCGTCTTCTCCTCGGCCACGGCCGACCACGACATGGTGACGCCCTTGAAGTCGTCCGCCACCACCTGCCCCTCCCGGAGGCTGAGCACGAAGCCGTGGCCCTCGCCGGCGCCCTCCGCGCGCAGCTCCCGCGCCTCCCGCGAGCACACCGCGCTCAGGTACGCCAGCACCTCCGCGTACGCGTCGCTCGACTTCACCTTGCCCTGGTACGAGAAGGAGTACTCCTCCGGCTTGGCCGCGATGTCGATGGTGACGAACGGGTCGAGGAACGGGAGGAGCCGCCGCACGGGCCGCCGGAGGTACTGGTTGAAGTAGGTCCGGACCACCCCGATGCGGGCGCACGTCGCCAGCACCGCCGTCAGGTAGTACCACGCCGACGACCGCAAGTGGTCCAGCACTGCCCCCATCATCTCCGCCTCTGCCTCTCTGCTGCGTTACTCTCTTCAGTCTTCAGTTCATGCCGCGCTTGGTTTGGTGTCTCCCCGTCTTTGGCTATATAGGTCTTGAAACGGAAGAAAGGGACGGATGGTAAGAATGGTGAGAGTGCTAAGAAATTTCTCGGAAATCCACCCCTGGCGTCCTTTTATTTCACAGTCCAGTGACACAATCATTTAAAAAGAATTTCAACCTGTCACTTCCACTTTTATCAGAAATTGTAATTAGCGAATGCTCGCTCCGTGTATCCTGCTCGCGACTAAATCTGCGTCGCTAGTCGCCAAGTGCTAATCTCAGAGCGTCCAAACCGTGCACGAACCGGTGCAAGGAGGCATAACTACATCTCTTCTCCCCTCTACTGTCTATCTCGGAATAATTCCTCCCAGAACTCAATGTCGCAATCAACGCCTCCGCCGCGAGCAATCTCTCTCATGCCACCACTGCCACCTCCGTCGCAAGCTTCTCTAGGCCGTGCCCTCACCTCTTCCCTCAAGATGGACACCACCGCGCCCATGGCATAGGGCCGAGTCATCGCCGCGGTCTCTGTCCCCTCCTCCATCCACAACACATGACGTGACGGGCGGCCCGGTGTGCTGTGTCTGGTGCTTCAACGCTCTAGTGAGGCACATCACATCTATGTTGACACGTCCACATATTTTTGGGCCGACAATTTCACATGTAGAAAGTGTTATGCATTCGAACATTTTTTTTTTTTGCAATTATTTCCCACCCCACTAGATGGCATCTTGTTCATAACACAAAACAGACTTTGCACACATACCGTGTGTGTGTGTGCGCGCGCGCACGCGCGTGCGTGCGTGTTTTGGTTGGTAACTTTGTACATGACAATTGACCTTTTCAACGCTCTTTGTACATGACGAACGTGTCGAGAAACGGAAGGAGCCGCCACACAGGCCACCGGAGGTGTTGGTTGAGATACGTTCAGAGCACCCCGATGGGGGCGCACGTCGCGACAACCGGCGTTAGCTAGAACCATGCCAAGGAGCGGAAGTGGTCGAATGCTCTCCCCATCATGTGTGCCTTCGTGGTGCGTTCCTTTTTTTTGTTCATACTGCGCTTGGTGTCTCCACATCTTTTGTCATATACGGCGAAAAAGGAAGCGACAGAGGTACATATGGTAACAATGGTGTGAGTACAAAGAATTTTCGGAAATCCACCCCTGGCATCCTTTTATTTCACAGTCTAGTGACACAATCATTCGAAAACAATTTCAACCCTTGGCTCCTTTTACCAAAAACTGTAATCAGTGAATGCCCGCTCCGTGTATCCCGCTCGCGACTCAATCTGCGACACTAGTCGTCAAGTGCTAATCTCAGAGCGTCCAAACCGTGCACGAACCGGGCAGCGGTGCAAGGAGGCATGACTACGTCTTTTCTCTCCTCTACTGTCTATCTCAGAATAATTCCTCCTAAAACCCAATGTCGCAATCAACGCCTCAGCCGCGAGCTATCTCTCGCGCGCCACCACCGCCACCTCTGTCGCAAGATTCTCTAGGCCGTGCCCTCACCTCTTCCGTCAAGATGGACACCACCGCGCCTATGGCATAGGGCTAAGTCATCGCCGTAGTCTCTGTCCCCTCCTCCATCCAACAACACATGACGTGACAGACGGCCCGGTGTGTTGTGTCTCGTGCTTCGACGCTCCGGTGAGGCACATCACATCCATGTTGACAAGTCTACACATTTTTGGGCCGACAATTTCACATGTAGAATGTGTTATGCATTCGACATTTTTTTTGTTTTTGCAATTCTTTCCCACCCCACTAGATGGCATCTTGTTCATAACACAAAACAGACTTTGTGCACATACCCCCCCCCTCCCGCGTGTTTTTTTTGGTTGGTAACTTTGTACATGGCAATCGACCTTTTCAACGCTCTTTGTACATGTCGAACGTGTCGAGGAACGGAAGGAGCCGCCACACAGGCCGCATAGGTGCTGGTTGAGATACGTCCAGAGCACCCCGATGAGGGCGCCCGTCGCGACAACCGGCGTTAGGTAGAACCATGCCAAGGAGCAGAAGTGGTCGAACGCTCTCCCCATCGTGTGTGCCTTCGCGGTGCGTTCCTCTTCCTTTGTTCATGCCGCGCTTGGTGTCTCCACGTCTTTTGTCATATACGGCGAAAAAGGAAGCGATAAAGGGACATATGGTAAGAATGGTGTGAGTGCAACTAATTTTCTCAGAAATCCACCCTGGCATCCTTTTATTTCACAGTCTAGTGACACAATCATTCAAAAACAATTTCAACCCTTGGCTCCTTTTATAAAATATTGTAATCAGTGAATGCTCGCTCCGTGTATCCCGCGCACGACTCAGTCTAAGCCACTAGTTGCCCAGCGCTAACCTCAGAGCGTCCAACCTAGTTCACGGACCACGCAACATTGCGAGGAGGAATGACCACATCCTTTCTATCCTCGTGTGTCTATCTTAGAACAGTTCCTCCCAGACCCCGACGCCGCAACCCCCGCCTCCACTGCGAGTTCATCTCTCTCACGTGGCCACCGGCACCTCCGTCGCAAGCATACCTATGTTGCGCTCCCACCTCTGTCGCCAAGCTGTACACCACTGCGTCTGACAGGGCATAGGGCTGAGTTGTTGCGCCCCCACCTCTGTCGCCAAGCTGGACACCACTGCATCGAGAAAGTTCGCCAAGGCATAGGGCTGAGTCGTCGTCACGTTCTTTGTCTCCTCCTCCATCCAACAACACATGACATGGTGGGCGGCCTAGCATGTCGCGCCCTATGCTTCGACGCTCCAATGAGGCACATGTGTGGTCGATGGCCTAATATATGATGTGTGTTCTTTCTCACCATTGTACATACGAGGGGGAGGGGGGTCATCGGAGAAAGCAAGATATGGAAAGTTTATGTACGAGAAACACAAAGTAAGTTTAGATAATGTTTACTTTAAAATTATCGATTGGTAAGTTTGCCAACTTGGCATAAATAGCATGGTTTATCCCTAGCTGGTAAAATTGCATTAATTTTTAGTGGCAACTTATGTACAAGCATAAGGATGATTCATAGGAAGAATGTTAGATATGATGCCCTACAAATTGTCTTAAAGCAGAAATAAAATTATCCACCTTAAGGTACCAGGGATGAGTGAAAGGCGAAGTTTATCCTCGGGTTGTTTACATGTCCAACAATTTTTGCTGATATGCGAGGAGAACCTGCTAGCTCTCATGTCAGTGGGAAGAGCCTTTCTAAGGAGTTACCAAGCAAATGTTTGCACTCTGGGTGCCATGAGTTTCTACTTCCATACCTGATTAGGAATATTCTTAGCCTATGTGGAAACCTGTCTTGGTTGATTGCTACGATTAGCCTCAACATCCTGCAAACAAAGCTTGTAAGTACTTTTATATTGCACTTGCCATTATGAGTGAGATCCCAGCACAAAATATCATTGCTTTCATCCTTGATGAAAGGAGTGTTAATAATAACAGAAGCAGTGGGTTCATAAAAGTGTGGTAGATTAGATCATGATTCACTGTTTTTGGTTAGGTATCCAAAGATCATTTACCTTTACCAGATAGATGAAGTTGGCATCCTGCAAGATAAGATGGTCATACATCGCAGTCTAGGCAGAACAGCAGGGTGAGCTCCATTAATATCATAAAAGGAATGAACTTTTTAATTTAGGCAACATTTTAATAACCGAGGTCCAAAAACTAGATTTTTTGGGATATTACTTCTACCAGTCCAAATAGAAGAATCCCAAAAATATTAGCATTAAGAATGCGATGAAGATTGGAAGAAGGGGATTTAGCAGTCCTCCAAGGAGCAGCCAAAATTAGACCTTGGTTCATGGCTTCAAGATTTTTAGTACATATCCCACCTTCTTTTTTGGAAATGGAGATATCCTTTGAGTCTATCAAACAAAGACTCTTTGAGCTATCTCCCTCCCTTATTCCTGTCCACCAAAAGAGCTATGAGTTTGGTTGAAAGAACATGTGGTGCCCCCATGTTTGGTTTTGGTAATCGACGACAATCTCTATGGACTAATGGTTGCCTTGAGTTATATTTGAAGGTTTTGTCCATAGGCTTTTCTTGGAGTACATGTGTTGGTTTCAAGGAAAGTTTGTGTTGACCAAGGTGCTATTAAGGAATTATCCAAAGATTGGTCATGTGAGAGTTGAGCTTATTGCAAGCATGTCTTGAAGAAGAAGATTGTGTGATCATTCATGTTTACCTTCAAGCATCATCCAAATGAAGAGAGTTGGAAAGATTCTAGGTTGATCAAGACTAAGTCAAGAGTGAATCAAGTTGATCAACTCACAAAGCGTAGAAGATGTACCGAGAGGGATCAAGTGATCCCATGGTATGGTAAGCATTATCCATTGTGCTTTGTGTACTAACCCATGGTCTATGTGAGAGTTCTATGTGGGGTTAGGTACGTGTTCATGGGCTTGCGTCAAGAGGAAGATATCACTCAACCCATGGAGAGGATGACATCAAGTGGTGATCGTCATCAAGATTGCCGTGTGCAAGTTCAAGTGGAGCATCACGAAGAGATCAAGTGCTTGAAGCTTGCCGTCCATTGTGGTGACAATGGACTTGTGAAGATGTGCCGAAGAGTGGCTCACCCGTAGTTGACTATGGGGGAGTAATCATCTAGTCTTCATCGAGCCAACGCAATCAAGAAAGGTGGTACAACTTGAGGGAGTCAAGATCGTCATCATCTAGCTCAAGTGGACCATGTGCAAGGCAAAGGTTTGCCCTTGATAGGTTTTCTATTTTACCGGTCTCATGGTGGTAGTTGGGAGACCGGGTTATAGGATCGATAGCCGTACTATCAAGGGGGGCTCTCAAGTGAGTAGCTTGATCGTATCGTTCGTCGAGAGCTCAAACCATTGCATCTTTGCATCATGTTTCTTGGTTCTCGTTTGGTTCTCTTTGTGAGTCTTAGAGCTTATGGTCATCTTGATGACAAGCTTGAGTTCATCGAAAACGGAGTTTGCATGCGTCTTCTATGATGTTTTCGATGTTGGAGGTTTTACCGGTCTTATCCGAGGAAGGGTTCTCACCATTTTCTTTTGGGCCTTTTCTCATTTGCTTCTTATTGGTATTTATATCAAGATTGTGTTAGCCCTTGTCGCTAGCTTTCCAACAAACTTGGTTTCGTCGAATTCGGAGTCCATTTGCAGAAGTTGTGTTAGTTTTGGTGTTCTGAAAAGGCTGCAGCGGTACTACCGCGGACAGGAGCAGATGTAATATTTTACTACCGCTCTTGGGAGCGGTACTACCGCTTGGAGCAGTACTACCGCGGCTACTTCCGTGGCTACTTCCGCTCGGGACCAAAAACTCGTCACAAGTCCAGTGGTGGTAGGCACGGATGTAATTTTTTAGTACCGCTCGGAAGCACTAGTACCGCTACCCTTAGCAGTAGTACCGCTACCCCTAGCAGTAGTACTGTGAGGTCAAGCGGTACTACCGCTCCGACGGTTCTTCTGGCTTTTTTGCCTCCTCGCTGTTGTGTTTCAAAGGGCTTCTACCGCCCTAGCGGTAGTACCGCTCCTTGGAGCGGTAGTACCGCTCGGTGCGGGCTGTGACCATAACGGTTGGATTTTTTCCCACCTATAAAAGGGGGTCTTCTTCCCCAATGAACCTTATCCTTTGAGCTCGTGTTCTTCCCCCATTGTTGACCTTCTTCGAGCTTGCTAACTCTCAATCCCTCCATGGATTCTTGCTAGTTTTTGAGGAAAAAGAGAGAGGAGATCTAGATCCACATTTCCACCAATCACTTTCTCCTCTATGTGAGGCGAACCCCTTGGATCTAGATCTTGGAGTTCTTGGTGTTCTCCTTCTTGTTCTTCCTCTCATTTTCCTCCCTAGCATTAGTTGCTTCGGTGGGATTTGAGAGAGAAGGACTTGGGCACTCCGTGTGCCCTTGCCACTGCATTTTGTGCATCGGTTTGAGTTCTCCACGGTGATACGTGGAAGTTACAAGTGGAGAAGCTTATTACTCTTGGGTGCTTGGTACCCTTGAGCTTGTTCCTCTTGGGTGCTTGGGCGCCCTAGACGGTTGGTGGTGTTTGGAGCTCAATCATTGTGGTGTAAAGCTCCAGGCAAGCGTCGGGGTCTCCAATTAGGTTGTGGAGATCGCCCCGAGCAATTTGACGGGTTCCGGTGACCGCCCCCAAGGGTTGCCAAAGTGTACGGGTTCGGTGACCACCCCCAAGGGTTGACATTTGTACGGGTTCGGTGACCGCCCTCAAGGGTCCCTTAGTGGAATCACCTCATCTTGCATTGTGCGAGGGCGTGAGGAGATTATGGTGGCCCTAGTGGCTTCTTGGGGAGCATTGTGCCTCCACACCGCTCCAAACGGAGATTAGCATCCGCAAGGGTGTGAACTTCTGGATACATCGTCGTCTCCGCGTGCCTCGGTTATCTCTTACCCGAGCCCTTTACTTATGCACTTTACTTTGTGATAGCCATATTGTTTCTTGTCATATATCTTGCTATCACCTAAGTAGTTTTTCTTGCTTAGCATAAGTTGTTGGTGCACATAGGTGAGCCTAATTGTTGTAGGTTTTGTGCTTGACAAATTAACCGCTAGGTTTATTCTGCTTTTGTTCAAGCCTCAACCGTAATTATTTTAAAGCGCCTATTCACCCCCCCCCCTCTAGGCGACATCCACGATCTTTCAATTGGTATCAGAGCCTCGTCTCTCTTTGTCAGGCTTAACCGCCTAGAGAGTAAAGATGTCGACTAGGGGATTAGGATTCTCTGACACTCTTAGTTTCAGTGGCACAAATTTTGATGTTTGGGTTATTCGCATGCTTAATCTCTTTAGGGTGATGGACCCAAATTTAGAGCGAATTGTAGATATGGGTTTTTCTCCTCCAAAGGATCCCCAAAGATCATCTTTAGAGGATGAGAAAAACTCTTATCTCAATGCTCAAGCTTCTAATGTGCTTTTCGATGCTTTGAGCAATGTAGTTATATTTCAACTCATGCCTTTCCGGGATGCTCAGGAGTTGTGGACAAAGCTTCAAGATAAATATGGCGTCTCCAAGTTTTGTGGGGATGATTGTTCTCCCTCCACCTCCGGCCGTGTTGTGTTCTCAACTTCTTCTACTTCACCTACATGTGGTTTGCCACAAGGTAATGACATGGTGAGTAGTGGTGTTCATTGCAATGATGATAGTGGGCTTAGTTTTGATAATCCTTCATCACTTTCTTATTGCGATGCTTCATCTTTGGACTCTAGCACTTCGAGCACTCCAAATGTTTCACATGCTTGTGTTGATAGTCCTTGCATATCATGTACAAATTGCTTGACTAAATCTCATGATGATATGCTTGCTCCTTGTTGGCATGATAAAAATGCATGTATTTCCTCGAGTTGTTGTGCTAACAATGTAGAGGAAACCCAACACTCCATGGAACAAGATGTGGTCTTGAATGGTGCTTCAAGGGATTCCACATCATCATCTATTGCTTTTGCCTTATGGCCAAGGCTTCAAAGGTATCTCCCACTTTGAATCCCAATATATCTTGTGATAATATTGATGATGGCAAGAGTGATGATGATGTCGATTATGATGAAGAGAATGATGATGTTGCCTCCTTAAAAGTTAAGGGGGAAATAATTTTTAAAGCTCTTCTTAAGAATAAAATTGCTCATTCCAACTTCAAGGAAATCATGTCTATTGCTATTGAGGGCAAGAAATATATTGATGAGTTGGAATCTCGTCTTGAGGAGCATGAGGTCACCATTGATAAAATTGAAGGTCATGAGCGTGATTACTCTAATGAGATTGCGGACCTCTCTCAAGCTCTTGAACTTGAACAAACCACCAAGGAATCTCTTGAGGAGACTTTTGCTCTAGAGTTATCTAGAGTGAAGGAATCTCATGATAGAGCTCTTGAGGTGGCCAATGTTTTTGAAACTAAAAATGCTAAGCTTGAAGTTGCTCATGCTAGACTCCTTGAGGATTTTGAGCACCTCGAAAATGGCTCAAGGGTCATCAAGGGTGAGCTCATCAAACTCACCGAGTCTCATGCTCAACTTGAAGCTTCTTATTTAAAAGAGCTTGCCAAGTTGCCTTCTCCTCTTGTTGTTAATGATGATGCTTGTGCTACTAACTCTATTTCTTGTGAAGCATCCATTTTAAAGGAGAACGTTGAGCTACGGGCTCAACTTGAGTTGCTATCTAGAAATTATGGGAAATTGGAAGAAAGCCATGAAAAGCTCTCAAGCTCTCGTGATGATCATCTAGTATCCCATAATGTGCTAAAGATAGCTCATGAGGCCATGATTGCTAAGGTAACATCTAGTGAGCCTCATGTGGACACTAGCACTACTTTTAGTCAAAATGCTATATTGCCTTGTGCTAGTCCTCGCGATTCATCCATGCATAACGTTGGTACATCTTGTGATGAATTGATTTCCTTGCCTTGTTGCTCTAACGATGAAGCTTATACTTCCTCTAGTGCTTGTCTTGAGACTAACCATGTAGAGGAAATCAAAGAGCTCAAGGCCCAAGTCACTTCTTTGATGAAAGACTTGGAAAAGAGTCATGAAGAGAAATTTATACTCAACAACATCTTGGGAGTGCAAAAATCCCCCAATGACAAGGTGGACTTGGATTCAACTCCAACAAGAAGAAGAAGTCCAAGATGAACAAAAAGAAGGGCCAAGAACAAGTCAAGAATTCGGCCAAGATTGTTTGCTTCAAGTGCAAAGTAGAAGGGCATCATGTTAGATCTTGCCCATTGAAGAAGAAGGCCATTAGTGACAAGCAACAAGGGAAGCGGCCACAAGTTCGATCTCATGCTCAACCACAATTTGAAGAAAGTCCTCTTCCCAAGAATCCTCAAGCTAATGCTTCTCAAGTTGAGGAATCAAGTGAGAAGAAAGTGAAGAGTAGACGTTGCTACTTATGTCGTGAGAAAGGTCACCTCGCCTCTTCATGCACTAGTGGTAACTTATCCAACCCAATTATTATTGATGATATCTATTCTCTTGGGAAGGATAATGTTGGCCATGTGTTTGCCAAATTTGTTGGTGCTCAAAGTGGTGTCGAGAAAAGAACCATTTGGGTAGACAAGCCTATTGTGACTAACCTCTTAGGACCCAACTTGGTTGGGGACCAACTAGCTCAAACTTGATCAATAGGTGTTGTTGGAGGGCATTGGAGACTTGGCTACATTATGAAGATTTAAGGGGATTTCATCATTCTTATTGTCTCAAACCAAGTCAATTGGGTTATCAAGTTTCTATTCTAGATCCAATGTGCCTCCTTCCGATAACTTGTACTTAAATTGTTTACATCGAAAGTTACTTGCCCCTTTGCATGTTTTGGTTTTGTTCCTTGCATGTGGTTGTATATGTTGTGCCTCCAATTTGCTTATCTTGAGTAATCAAGTATGTGTGTGTTGGTTTGCACATCATGTATGTGTGTGTAGTGCGTTGAGCCTTTGCGCATCTTGTTTGTATATTAGTTGGCTCTTGTGAGAGATTAATGGAACATCCCATTTTGGGGGAGTGATGTGCTTTGTGCACCTCACGGTCCCATAAATGTGTTTACATGAGGAATACCACCTAGTATTGATATTGCAAGCTTATCTAGTCACTATGTGGTATGTCTTCTCATGAGAAATTCAAATTCTAAATAGTCCATTAATTATCTCTTGTTGGATCCTCTTTTTGCCTCTTGTTAAGTTTTCTTTAATTGGTATCACATTATGGGGGAGTAATATGCTATGTATATTACTAGCCTAGAAAATGTGTACATTTGAGATATTGTCACCTAGAATTGATATTGTAAATTATCTTGTTCCTACGTGGCATGTTAGCTCTACAAGTTGCAATTTGCTTGTGTTTGGTGTGAAGATGATGTCGGATATCCTTGCTATCTACCACCGGGAGTTTTTTCCAAATACTTCTTGTCTTTTCACAATTGGTACTCACTTATGTGTGGTAGAAATTATTGATCATCTTCACGTTGGCGTTTGCTTTTTATTTGCCTTATCTCTTGCCAAGTTTGTGTCAACTCCCATTGCCTTCTGTGCCACTTGAGGATCTTGTTGTTTTCTTGATCTTGTCTAGTGTTTTCCTTGATATAGTGAACGTGGTGATCCTACCTTGTGCATTTTGTATTCAAATGCATATTCTCTATAATGCACAACTCGTGGGGGAGCTATCCTATTTTCTATAAAACACTAAACTTGTGATCCATTTTAAGTGTGTGTTGGTGGACGGCAAGCCGTTTCTTTTTGGTACTTGTGCCATCATGAAACTTTGTAGAGAGCTTGGTTTGTTTGGAACCATCCTCTCTTTTGGGAGTTTGATATCATTTTGTGGGTTCCAATGGATATCTCATTCCTTGATGTATCTTTTAATGATATCTTCCAAGTGATGATTTCTCCATTTGGTATTCTTTTCACTTGGTATTTCTTTGTATTTTGGTATCGGTTCTTGAAAGTCTTGAGCATGCATATTAACTTCATGTAGTTTCCGTGGCATGCTTTCTCTCTTTGACCCAATATATAGGGGAAACTCCACCAAGTCTCAAATTGGATGAGATGTGCATGAATTTCATTTCCATATCTATATGCACATATTTATGTGGAGTTTGTCCTATGTATTGTTGGTGTTTCTAACTCTTTGGTCCCAATGAGTTTGGGTACCATTTTGTTTGTGTTGTTGTTCTAGGAACAATTGGAGATGCATTGGATGCTCGGCTCACTCACAAGGAAGGTGTTGTCACCGTGTGCTTTTTGGAGCCAAGCTAGGATGATCAATGAACTACTTTGTACCTTCAATTGGTATCTACTACATCCTTCCAATGTTAACTCGGTAACAAGTATCTTCATATACTTCATGCACACATTTCTTGCATCAACCTTGTGTAGGTTGTATCATGGCATGTTATTCATTCTCTCTTGTGATACTTGTTTCCTTTCTCAAAGCATCCCAACAATGATCTCTTGTTGCTAGTTGTGATGTCTTTGATGGTTGTGTGGTAGGAATTCATTTATGTACAATAAGACCATATCTAGCCATGTGCTATGCTTCCAAGCAAATATCTTATTGGTATATCTATGACTTCCTTTTGGATATCTTGTTCCTTCGTGTTGTAACTATTTCGGGTGTACATCCTTCTTTGTACATATATATCATCATGATCTCGTCTACCTAGAACCTTATACACTTGAGAGAAATTACATCTCTAGATGATATCCTTTCTTTCACGTCCACCTTGTCTTTCTTGTTATTTCTTTGGTGGCTCCGTGAAAGCTTTTGCCTTGAGTGCATGTCTTATCTCATTGTATCTTGATGCACTCCTGTGTGGTGAAGATTATTTTCCTCATGCTTATCTCTACGAGGCTTTTGCCATCTTAATTGGTATCCCTCGTCTTGATGAGGCTTTCATCTTCTATCTTCACCATGGGTTGTCACAAGTGTTGGTTATTCATTTTGCATTTTTAGTGTGCTTGTGAACCCTTTTGCTTGGTGTGTGTGGGGAGGACATGTCATGCACCTTGTATCTCCACTATCCAAGACTATGTTGATGCTTAATGCTCATTCGTACATTAGTCTTCTCAAGTGCTTTGCCATGACTCACACACATCATTTTGGTTGAGCCTACTCTTAAGTTGCCTCTTTTATATGTTGCTCAACCATTTGTTTGTTGCAAGTGCTAGGCTTTGTTTCCTATATGCTCACTTGCACTTGTTGTGAGTTTCTATTGATTTTCGGGGAGTGATGATCCTATTTTGTGCACTCGGTATCCTAATGCAAATATTGTAAGAAGTGCACAAATCATGGAGAGCTTCACTAGTGTCTTTAGAACACTCTGTTGCTCTCTTGCACTTGTCGTGAGGTTCTATTGATCTTGGGGGAGTGACGATCCTATTTTGTGCTCGTTGTATCCAGTTACAAAACTAAATTGTGCACAAATCATGGGGAGCTTCTCTAGTTTCTCTAGAACACTCCTTTGCTCATATCATAATTTCTTTCATTCATGTGGCACGTAGGATCATTGGTCTAGTTGGCTCAATTGATATCCGTTGATTGCTTGCTTCAATTGGTATCTTTTGATTGCTTGTTTCCTTGTTTCTCTCTTTCTTATGTCTTTGTGGCATATCTTTCTTTTGTAAACTTTGGGCCTAAATATAGTTTGTTTTCCTCCTAGTATTTACCGTCAAACTTGTGTATTGCATTCCACTCTCTTGTTGAGAAATACACAAATTATGGAGGAACACAATTTATATTGGCCTTCTAAGCTTTTCTCCCATTTTGGCAATCGATGCCAATGGGGGAGAAGTTTCAGAGAGTTTTGTGGAGAAGTTTAGAGAATTCTCTCCTCTTGCTTTGGTTTTGTTCCTAAGCATTTGCATCTCTTACTCATGCATCATTGGTTGTTGCATTGCATGGTGATGCATAATTCCTTATATAAACTCTCTTGAAAGTGATTGTCATCAATTACCAAAATGGGGGAGATTGAAAGAACATGTGGTGCCCCCATGTTTGGTTTTGGTAATTGACGACAATATCTATGGACTAATGGTTGCCTTGAGTTATATTTGAAGGTTTTGTCCATAGGCTTTTCTTGGAGTACATGTGTTGGTTTCAAGGAGAGTTTGTGTTGACCAAGGTGCTATTAAGGAATTATCCAAAGATTGGTCATGTGAGAGTTGAGCTTATTGCAAGCATGTCTTGAAGAAGAAGATTGTGTGATCATTCATGTTTACCTTCAAGACATCCTCCAAATGAAGAGAGTTGGAAAGATTCTAGGTTGATCAAGACTAAGTCAAGAGTGAATCAAGTTGATGAACTCACAAAGCGTAGAAGACGTACCGAGAGGGATCAAGTGATCCCATGGTATGGTAAGCATTGTCCATTGTGCTTTGTGTACTAACCCATGGTCTATGTGAGAGTTCTGTGTGGGGTTAGGTACGTGTTCATGGGCTTGCGTCAAGAGGAAGATATCACTCAACCCATGGAGAGGATGACATCAAGTGGTGATCGTCATCAAGATTGCTGTGTGCAAGTTCAAGTGGAGCATCACGAAGAGATCAAGTGCTTGAAGCTTGCCGTCCATTATGGTGACAATGGACTTGTGAAGATGTGCCGAAGAGTGGCTCACCCAAAGTTGACTATGGGGGAGTAATCATCTAGTCTTCATCGAGCCAACGCAATCAAGAAAGGTGATCCAACTTGAGGGAGTCAAGATCGTCATCATCTAGCTCAAGTGGACCATGTGCAAGGCAAAGGTTTGCCCTCGATAGGTTTTCTATTTTACCGGTCTCATGGTGGTAGTTGGGAGACCGGGTTATAGGATCGATAGCCGTACTATCAAGGGGGGCTCTCAAGTGAGTAGCTTGATCGTATCGTTCGTCGAGAGCTCAAACCATTGCATCCTTGCATCATGTTTCTTGGTTCTTGTTTGGTTCTCTTTGTGAGTCTTAGAGCTTATGGTCATCTTGATGACAAGCTTGAGTTCATCGAAAACGGAGTTTGCATGCGTCTTCTATGATGTTTTCGATGTTGGAGGTTTTACCGGTCTTATCCGAGGAAGGGTTCTCACCATTTTCTTTTGGGCCTTTTCTCATTTTGCTTCTTATTGGTATTTCTATCAAGATTGTGTTAGCCCTTGTCGCTAGCTTTCCAACAAACTTGGTTTCGTCGAATTCGGAGTCCGTTTTCAGAAGTTGTGTTAGTTTTGGTGTTTTGAAAAGGCTGCAGCGGTACTACCACGGACAGGAGCGGATGTAATTTTTTACTACCGCTCTTGGGAGCGGTACTACCGCTTGGAGCAGTACTACCGCGGCTACTTCCGTGGCTACTTCCGCTCGGGACCAAAAACTCGTCACAAGTCCAGCGATGGTAGGCACGGATGTAATTTTTTGTACCGCTCGCAAGCAATAGTACCGCTACCCCTAGCGGTAGTACCGTGAGGTCAAGTGGTACTACCGCTCCGACGGTTCTTCTGGCTTTTTTGCCTCCTCGCTGTTGTGTTTCAAAGGGCTTCCACCGCCCTAGCGGTAGTACCGCTCCTTGGAGCGGTAGTACCGCTCGGTGCGGGCTGTGACCATAACGGTTGGATTTTTTCCCACCTATAAAAGGGGGTCTTCTTCCCCAATGAACATTATTGTTTGAGCTCGTGTTATTTCCCCATTGTTGACCTTCTTGGAGCTTGCTAACTCTCAATCCCTCCATGGATTCTTGCTAGTTTTTGAGGAAAAAGAGAGAGGAGATCTAGATCCACATTTCCACCAATCACTTTCTCCTCTATGTGAGGGGAACCCCTTGGATATAGATCTTGGAGTTCTTGGTGTTCTCCTTCTTGTTCTTCCTCTCATTTTCCTCCCTAGCATTAGTTGCTTCGGTGGGATTTGAGAGAGAAGGACTTGAGCACTCCATGTGCCCTTGCCATTGCATTTGGTGCATCGGTTTGAGTTCTCCACGGTGATACGTGGAAGTTACAAGTTGAGAAGCTTATTACTCTTGGATGCTTGGTACCCTTGAGCTTGTTCCTCTTGGGTGCTTGGGCGCCCTAGACGGTTGGTGGTGTTCGGAGCTCAATCATTGTGGTGTAAAGCTCCGGGCAAGCTTCGGGGTCTCCAATTAGGTTGTGGAGATCGCCCCGAGCAATATGACGGGTTCCGGTGACCGCCCCCAAGGGTTGCCAAAGTGTACGGTTTCGGTGACCGCCCCCAAGGGTTGCCATTTGTACGGGTTCGGTGACCGCCCTCAAGGGTCCCTTAGTGGAATCACGGCATCTTGCATTATGCGAGGGCGTGAGGAGATTTCGGTGGCCCTAGGGGCTTCTTGGGGAGCATTGTGCCTCCACACCGCTCCAAACGGAGATTAGCATCCGCAAGGGTGTGAACTTCGGGATACATCGTCGTCTCTGCGTGCCTCGGTTATCTCTTTCCCGAGCCCTTTACTTATGTACTTTACTTTGTGATAGCAATATTGTTTCTTGTCATATATCTTGCTATCACCTAAGTAGTTTTTCTTTCTTAGCATAAGTTGTTGGTGCACATAGGTGAGCCTAGTTGTTGTAGGTTTTGTGCTTGACAAATTAACCGCTAGGTTTATTCCGCTTTTGTTCAAGCCTCAAACCGTAATTATTTTAAAGCGCCTATTCACCCCCCCCCCCTCTAGGCGACATCCACGATCTTTCATTGGTAATAAATGTTTTTAGAAAACAAGATATTGGACATGTAATACACAACAATGGAAGAAAAAAACAAATGTAACGAGCTCAAGTCTAGCAACATGTGAGAGCTTATTGGATGTATAACCAAAAAGTTTGGCTAGAAACCTATGCGCCACAAAGTTGTAAGTTGTTGTTCCGTTTTTACCGGGTAATATTAGAGGGTGGCCAAGGTGAGTAAATGTGTTGCTCATGTCATCGACAAGAAGAATATCCTTAATATCTCTTTCGTTTGGTCGTTAACCAAAGCACTATTATGAACTGCTGACTTTGCCCATTTGGGAGCTTGGCCAGAAGCTGCACAAAAGTGGTTAATGATGCAAGCCATTACCCGAGCTTCATGTATATTAGTTGTACCGCAAACTAGAAGATCATCAGCAAAAAGAAGAGAATGAACTGGTGTGTAAGTTGGTTCAAGAGAAATTCCTTGAAGATTATGCATAGTCATGGCATCATTGAGGTAAATGTGAGCTCATTTATAGCAAGAACAAGAAGATAAGGAGACATGGGCAACCTTGCCTAATACTTCTGTTACTCCTGAATCACTAAAAAGATTAACCATTAATGATGACCGAGAAAATATGTGTAGAAATGCAAGCAAAATAAGATTGATGAAATGAGCATGCAACCTTTTACGAACAAGCGTGTAAACAATGTAGTTCCACTCTAAGCGATCAAATGCTTTAGTGAGATCAATTTTTAACATGAAGGCGTGATGTTCCAAGATTTCAGAGCAAAAGAGTGGGTAATCTCCTGAGCGATGATGATGAGATCCTTAATTTTTCTACCCTCAATAATAGCTTGTTGAGAAGGGTCAATATAGCCAGGAAGATGAGATTTAAGCCTATTAGCCAAAGTCTTAGCTATGATTTTATAAATGGCATTGCAAAGGCTAATGGGCCTATAATCAATTGTGACTTTAGGTACCAGTTTTTTTCTGGATTAAAGCAATATTAATATCATTGGTATGGGGAGAAAGAATACCAGTTTGTTAGAAGTTCCTTACAAGAGTGTCAATATCATCCCCTATCCAGTTCCAAGTGTCCAGATAAAACTCAAGGTCAAAACCATCTAGGCCCAGAAAGGCATTAAGCTTCATATACTTGAGGGTCTGCTTGTCTGGGACTGTGCAAGTGAACTCATTAATATGCATAAGAGGTTGTGTATTGTAAGTGCATCAAGTGCCCCCTTAGTGGTTTTGTAGTATTGAAGACAAATGGGTTAAAGGACTGATGTGTTTGTGAGTATACATACGTGTTATAGTCCATGAAGATTTGGTTTAACCAAAGAAAGATGACCACTAAAAATTCTTCAGGTGAAGTATTTGGTGCGGCCTTTGAAGAAATTAATGTGAAGACTTTGAAGCTTGAAGACTTTTGTTTTCATAGTTTCTTTCTTCTTATTTGAGTCATAGGAAAAACAATATTGTTAAAGGGGGTCTAGGTGAAACATTTATCATATTTTCAATGTGATGCTCAAACCTATACACACACTCGGCGCTTCGATGTGATGTCATTGAAGATGCCCTTACTGCTTGCAGCTTGCTACGTGAGGGTTGAAAAAAAGAGGCGTTGAAAGTTCAAACTGCAGCCAGCCAATGCATGCTTCAGGAGTAGATGAATTATCGACTGTGCCGGCCAATATAGGTCGCTCTCTTTGTTGGGTCTTTGGATAATTAATTAGCTCAAACTTTTTATGTGCATGATTACCTTTTTTTAACCAAAAAAGTGTAGGTTCATGTCAGCAATGTTGTGCTGTGGCGAGATGTATCACCTAGGGCTCCCAAAGTTTCAATATTCTAACTTGACATCCTATCCACGAGACCCACCGCCTCGCACCTCTATGTTTTGCGTCAACAAAAGGCCGCTCGTCGGCCTCAGTCAGCAAGCAAGACCCATCGCCCATGGAACGTCAACGCAGATAATTTTCACTTCTAGTTTTAGGTTCTAAAAATAATTTAGTCAAAGTGATGTTTGGAGTGTAACTTGCCAAATACTTTGTTAAATGTTCGAAGTATCTTTGGTAAATGTTCCTTGGCAAACGTCAGTTGGGAGGGGGTGATGGTGTCTTGGATAAGGGCTACATTCGTCGGGCCTCGTGAAGTAATCAAGATAGAATTCTCCGAACACTTGGCACATACTCCAAGGAACGAATGAGTGTTTAACATATTTATTTTCATATGTGACCGAGCTATGTATAAGTCTAGGTATTCCCGGTGTCTGTATAAACCGAGGGTTTAGATCGTAGAAGCCAGCTCATTCATACATGATCTGGAGGCAGATCAACCTGTACTATGTACCCCATTGAAGGAAATATGCCCTAGAGGCAATAATAAAATTGTTATTATATTTCCTTATATCATTATAAATGTTTATTATTCATGCTAGAATTGTATTAACCGGAAACTTAGTACATGTGTGAACACATAGACAAACATAGTGTCACTAGTATGCCTCTACTTGACTAGCTCGTTGAATCAAAGATTGTTTTGTTTCCTAACCATAGACATGAGTTGTCATTTGATTAACGGGATCACATCATTAGATAATGATGTGATTGACTTAACCCATTCCGTTAGCTTAGCACTTGATCGTTTAGTATATTGCTATTGCTTTCTTCATGACTTATACATGTCCCTATGACTATGAGATTATGCAACTCCCGAATACCCGTGGAACACTTTGTGTGCTACCAAATGTCACAACGTAACTGGGTGATCATAAAGGTGCTCTACAGGTGTCTCCGATGGTACTTGTTGAGTTGGCATAGATCAAGATTAAGATTTGTCACTCCGATTGTCGGAGAGGTATCTCTGGGCCCTCTCGGTAATGCACAACACTATAAGCCTTGTAAGCAATGCAACTAATGAATTAGTTGCGGGATGATGCATTATGGAACGAGTAAAGAGACTTGCCGGTAACGAGATTGAACTAGGTATTGAGATACCGACGATCGAATCTCGGGCAAGTAACATACCGATGACAAAGGGAACAATGTATGTTGTTATGCGGTTTGACCGATAAAGATCTTCGTAGAATATGTAGGAACCAATATGAGCATCCAGGTTCCGCTATTGGTTATTGACCGGAGATGAGTCTCGTTCATGTCTACATAGTTCTCGAACCCGTAGGGTCTGCACGCTTAACGTTGGGTGACGATCGATATTATGAGTTTATTTGTTTTGATGTACCGAAGATAGTTCGAAAGTCCCGGATGTGATCACGGACATGACGAGGAGTCTCGAAATGGTCGAGAGATAAAGATTGATATATTAGACGACTATATTCGGACACCGGAAGTGATCCGGATGGTTTCGGAGAAAACCGGTGTGCCGGAGGGGTTACCGGAAGCCCCCGGGGAAGTATTGGGCCTTAGTGGGCCTTAGGGGAGAGAGAGGGCAGCAGCCCAGGAGGTGGCACGCCCCCTCCCATGGGGAGTCCGAATTGGACTAGGGGAGGGGGCGCGGCCCCTCTTTCCCTCTCCCTCTCCCTCTCCTTCCTTCCCCCTTCCCCATTCCTAGTAGGACTAGGAAAGGATGAATCCTACTCCTACTAGGAGGAGGATTCCTCCTCTCCTTGGGGCGCACCAAGGCCGGCTGGCCTTCCCCCTTGCTCCTTTATATACGGGGGCGGGGGGGGGCACCCTAGGACACACAAGTTGATTGTTCCAAGCCGTGTGCGGTGTCCCCCTCCACCATATTCCATCTCGGTCATATCATAGCGGTGCTTAGGCGAAGCCCTGCGTCGGTAACTTCATCATCACCGTCATCACGCCGTCGTGCTGACGGAACTCTCCCTCGAAGCTCTACTGGATCGTGAGTTCGTGGGACGTCACCGAGCTGAACGTGTGCAGATCGCGGAGGTGTCGTACGTTCGGTACTAGGATTGGTCGATCGTGAAGACGTACGACTACATCAACCGCGTTGTCATTACGTTTCCGCTTACGGTTTACGAGGGTACGTAGACAATACTCTCCCCTATCGTTGCTATGCATCACCATGATCTTGCGTGTGCGTAGGATTTTTTTTGAAATTACTACGTTCCCCAACACCCATCCACAATCAATACAAGCAAAGCAGAACATAGGGTTTAACCTCTTCGAAAGGGTCTGAATCTGGGTAAATACTTGAAGGAAATATGCCCTAGAGGCAATAATAAAGTTGTTATCTAGATTTCCTTATATCATGATAAATGTTTGTTATTCATGCTAGAATTGTATTAACCGGAAACTTAGTACATGTCGTGGTTATCTCACGGGCGGTTTCGTGAGACGACAGATGCCATGGGGTGGCTTGAGGTGAGGGCAAGACTGCTTTAGAGATCAAGGGACGGGATTGGGCAAACAACACGCGGTGATTTACCCAGGTTCGGGGCTCTCCGGAGAGATAATACCCTACTCCTTTGCAAAATGATTTTTTTATCGCACACAACAATGGCAGTACATCACATCCATGTTGACAAGTCCACACATTTTTGGGTCGACAATTTCACATGTAGAATATGTTATACATTCGACAATTTTTTTGTAATTCTTTCCCACCCCACTAGATGGCATCTTGTTCATAACACATAACATACTTTGTGCATATACCGTGTGTGTGCGTGTGCGCGTGTGTGTGTTTTGGTTCGTAACTTTGTACATGACAATCGACCTTTTCAACGCTCTTTGTACATGACAAACGTGTCGAGGAACATGAGGAGCCGCTGCACGGCCCATCAGAGGTGCTGGTTGAGATACGTCCAGAGAACCACGATGGGGGTGCACGTCCCGACAACCGGCGTTAGGTAGAACCACGCCGAGTAACTTTGTACATGACAATCGACCTTTTCAACGCTCTTTGTACACGACGAACGTGTCAAGGAACATGAGGAGCCGCCGCACGGGCAGCCGGAGGTGCTGGTTGAGATACGTCCAAAGCACCCCGATGGGGTGCACGTCTCTACAACTGGCGTTAGGTATAACCACGCCGAGGAGCGGAAGTGGTCGAACACTCTCCCCATCATGTTTGCCTTCGCGGTGCGTTCCTCTTCCTTTGTTTCATACTGCTCCTGGTGTCTCCAAGTCTTTTGCCATACACGGTGAAATAGGAAGCGATAGAGGGACATATGGTCCCTTAAGATGAGGTTGAGAGGGGTTGCGACTCGTCGTGCAGACACCGGCCAGCCGCCATTGGTCCAACAGTTTTCAAATTTGAAAGACCACTTAGGTTTACAAAACTAACTATAGGTGGGAATGAGAACACGGGCATGGTCCCTTAAGATGATAGGTAAGTTGAGCACTTTAGTATTCGGTAAAATGGCACACCAGTCAGGATTGACAAGGCACAGATCCAAACATTGGTTCATAGGAGTAGATGATGTCTATTGTGCCAAGCGTATGCAGGACCACTAAAGCCAATGTCCAAGAAACCACATTTTTTCCTTTTTTGGTTAAATATAGTGGGGATTTAAAAAATGGTTCACGGTTTCAAATCACCATGTTTGGTTAAATATAATGTCGCGTTTCCCATTCATCACCGACAGCCATCGGGTAGAGTGGCTCGTAGTAGTTTCAGTTATGCCAATACTATTCCCGGCACTCTTTCCTTTTTTTGCTACTTTTAACTGGCGCGAAAAACAAAACACACTTCACGGTTGAAGAGCGGCAGCCCGCACCCCTCGCTCGCCCAGCGCACCCGTTTGGGCCGGCCCATGTACGAGCACTCTATCCGGTCCCAAGAGGCCAGATAAAACCCAACGCTAAAATCATCTGGGCCCATGGAGGCATTAAGCTTCATATACTTGAGGGTTCGATTTATGTCCTACTTGTCTGGGATTGTGTAAGTGAATGCATCAGTATGCATAAGAGGTTGTGTACCTATGAAACGCCTGCCATCCCAAAAATTTGAGGAGGAAAAGATGTATTTGAAATAGTTTACAAAACTGTTAGAAATATGTTGAGGCTTGAAGTGGATGACATCATACCCATCTTTAATGGAACATTTGTGCCTTGGAGTAATGCATGGTGATTTTTTTCTCATGTTTCTATACCCATCGATTGCCCATGGTTTCTTAGCTCTTTGTCTATAAAAATGAGTGGGCCTAGTAAGGTTATGTTCATACTTGGTTGTTAGTTGTGCCTCCAATGAGTTATCTTGTTGAGGTAATGATTCATTTGGTTTTTCCCTTGATGGCTTGGAGTTCCTGTTAAATTGGCCTCTTTTTCTTACACCATCTTGTTTTCAAATTTCTTGTGAACTTTTTTTCCGGTTCATGAACCTTTTCAGTTTTGTGGACTTTTCCCAAAGTTATGAGCTTTTTCAAATTTAGGATTTTTTTTCCAAATCCATGATATTTTTCAAAATTTGTGACTTTTTCCAAATTCGTGTTTTCCCAAAATTTTGTAAAAAAAATCAGATTCATGAACTTTTAATTTTTTTGCGAACGTTCTGAAATTTACTATTTTTTGAAAGTCGTGATTTTTTTCTTCAAATTTATGATCTTGTTTTCAAATAAATGAACTTTTCCAAACGCGTGAACTTTCTTCAAGTCCACAAAGATTTTCTCAAATCCATGAAGTTTTTTAAATTCACAAACATTTTCTATTTGCACAAATATATTTTTAATTTAGAAAACCGACAGCTTGTTTTGTTAGAAGTAGAGCAGCACCAGAAAAAGGAAAAGGGAGAGCGAAAAACAAGCAAATCAAGGCAAGTGAACGCAACACATGGGCCTCAACTACGCTTGTTCGGCCGGCCCATGCGAACGAGCCTAGGGCCTGCAGTAAGACGTTATTGGCGATTCCTATTTGGCACTTCAGGCGCCCCTTACTGTGTATTTTACAAACGGGCGCCTGAAGCGACCCGCGTTGGGCCGACCAATCTAGTTGTATAACCATCGCGCCACCCAGCAGGATCTGGTGAGATTCAACTTTTTCAATTTTTATTCTTTTTCTTTTTTTTGCTTTCTTTTTTAATTTTACCTTTTCGTTTTCTGTTTTTCCTTTTTTTATTACCGGTTCAATGAATTATTTGCAAATACATGATTGTTTTCTTCAAATTGACGAACTTTTTTTGAAATTCAACGAACTTTTTTCATGTCATTGAACCTTTTTTTAAAATTTGTGCACATTTTTGAAAATCGCAGACTTTGTTTTTCATTTTCGATGAAAGTTTTTCAAAATACATGATTTTTTTTCAAAATTGATGAACTTTTTAATTTTTGTGTATTTTTCCCAAAGTTATGATTTTTTTAATTTAGGTCCTTTTTCCAAATTCATGTTGTTTTTTTTATTTTGTGATACTTTTTCAATTTTGTGTTTCTCGAAATTTTGTAAACTTGTTTCCAAATCCATGAACTTTACATTTTTTGCGGAATTTTCCAAATTTATGATTTTTCCCAAATTTATGAACATTTAGAGTTTATAAACTTTTTCGAATTTATAAACTTTTTTCAAATTGATGATTTTTTAAAATCTATGAACTTTTTTCGAATGCACGAAGTTTTTTCAAGTCCCCAAGCATTTTCTGAAATCCATGATTTTTTTAAATTCATGAAATTTTTTATTTGTACAAACACATTTTTAATTTAGAAAACCTGCAGCTGTTTTTTTAAAGTACGGCAGCACCAGAAAAAGGAAAAGGGAGAGCGAAAGAAAACCAAATCAAGGCGAGCGAACGCACGCGCGGGCGTCGACTGCCCTTGTTGGGCGGGCTCATGCGAACGAGCAGCGCCTGTCCTGCGGAAAGACGTTATTTGCAGGCCCAAACCCAACACGTCGTTCACTGGGGTAATTATATGGGTAGTCTGTTTCTCAAAAAACAAAACTATATGGGTCGTTTCGCTCAGAAAGAAAAATCATATATGGTCCGGTATACATTTCTTCCCGAGTGAACTGACACCGAGACGATCGAGGAAGGATAAACAATGGTAGTTGTTTCGTTAGGATCGTGTCCACCATCCTCGGCCTCGGATCCTCTGTTAGCGGTTGCCGGAAAGATTTGATGGGGAACCATCTGAGTCGCCGTCCCGGACGGATCTCGGACGACGCGCGCGGAGAAGGAGTAGCCACCGTTCTCATCAGCTGCCGCTGCAACCCAAGCTTGGTCTGCCACCGCAAGGCGTCGGGCCATGGAGTCACGGTGCGGCTCTGGGATGAAGAAACCGCGCCGGGAGCGGCCCGCGCCGACCCCTCCGGCGCCGTCGGCCGTCGGAGACCAACCCGCGGCAGTTCAAGGAGGAAATCTGGAGACCCGTTCGGAGACCTTCCGGAGGAACTGCTGCCCATGATCCTGTCAAAGCTGGATACGAAGCAGGCCGCGGTGACCAGTGCTCTGTCTAGCGCATGGAGGCACGCCTGGAAACTCTCCCCCAGGCTGACGTTCGACATCTTCGCCATGTCCTGTGATGGATACAAGTACGGCCCGTACGAGTCGTGCATAGGCAGGGGGGAGCGGCAGTACCGCGCATTTCTCGACAGGCGGCGGCATGTCCAGCGATTCATCGACGCCGTCAACGGGATACTGCATCAGCGCCTCGGCGACCCGGTCGAACAGCTCGAGCTCAGGCTTGACGTCGAAGCGCTTGCCCAGGTCGGCCACCATCTGGATGACTGGGTTCGCTTCGCGGTCTCTTCGCAGACCAAGGGCCTAGTTCTTCACGTGCCGCCGGTGACCCGCTTTCAAGCAGCTTCTTATGAACAACACGTGTTTCCCTTGCAACTGCTCGACGCCGGAGGCGGTACTTCCAGCCTGCAACATGTGCACCTTTCCTATGTGTCGCTCAAAGTGCCTCAATCTATACGTTTTCCGAACCTAAGGAAGCTTGGTCTATACTCTGCATTGGTGCCGACAAATGATTTGAACCGTGTATTATCAAATTGCTCAAGTTTAGAGTGGCTGGATTTGTGCATGGTCTATCTCAAGGATGGACTCAAAGTGGATAGGCCGCTGTGCCGCCTGAAATACCTGCGCCTGGCTGACTGCAGGGTAACGAAGATACAACTCAATGCTAGCAAGCTTACAAGTTTTATATTCAAGGAGAGTCAAGGGCCTATGTCTACTCCTGCTGTGCCTATGCCTAACATCAACCTTGGTGAAGCTTCAGAACTTCATAGTGTTCATATTTATTGCTACAAATTAACACTGGAACGTTCTCGGCCCATTGCCCCATGTGTTCCCAGCGGTGCAACGAATGTCTCTGTACACTCATATAGTACCAAAGTTTCCCTGGAGACCAGCGAGCACTTCCAGGTTTTCTCATCTCACGCACCTACACTTGTTTTTCACCATCACCGATCGACATGTCAGCAGCATCCTCTCTATCGCAAGCATCTTAGAGGCTGCTCCGTTCCTGAAGGAATTAGATGCAGAGTTCATTGCATTTTGCTACAGGTCTGCTGGTGAAGGGAATCTTTGTGAACAGCCTCTAAGCAGCTTCGCACATGGTCAGTGCAAATACAAGTGCCTAGAGAGGATGAGAGTTCGTAATTTCACAGGTACAAAGAGTCAGGTAGGAGTTATGGTACACATTGTGGAAAATGCCCCTGCTTTGGAGGTTTTGATAGTAGACCCAATCAGGCTGCATGCTGGATACACTGGTCATGTTAAAGCAGCTGCTCTCTCAGCCGCCCGTCGCATTGCCTTCAAATCTATCAGTGGGAAACTATCAGCCAAGACAAAGTTCGCTGTGTTATGAAATTACGCAGGGCTCTGTCAGGAGGAGACTTAGCAGGCCGAAAAAGAGCGGGTGATTCGTCTTGTTGAGCTCAGCACCGTGCCCTTCAAGGTGTCTTACTTTGTGATATGTTGCACGAATGGGGCTCCTTGCGTGCTGGAGTTAGCTATTATTCGTAATCGATTGTAATAACTCTATTAGCAAATTAATAAAGCTCTCGTTTTCCAGCAAGAAAAATGAAATTCACTGCGTTCTTGTGCTATAATTGTGCAGCTATCTAGTATGGTTGTACTAGATTTTTTTTTGAGGAATTGTTGTGCTAGATTTACGTGTCTGGTACTGGAGTCAATTGCAAGAAACCACCACATTTGCGGCTAGATTTGCAGGAAACCACCAACTCGTTAATCCGTTGCAGAAAACACCGGAAAATTTGTTAAGTCGTTGCAAAAAACACTGATTGGATGATTTGGCCCGTTTAATCACTTTCTTACAGGTGGAGCCAGATTGTAAGGAATTGACTTAGCAAAAAAATAACACATACACCCCTAGATCTAAAAAACAAAAGCAATCCGACCCTCCACATGGAACACAGACGCCCTATCCACTACGCGCCCGCCGCCGCGCTGCTGCCATCCGTCCGGCACGGTGGCGCCCAGGCCGGGATGCCGGCACGGCGGCTCAGGGCTCCCGCTGCCACCACCCTCGCAGCTGGAACAGCCGCAATGCCGCCGCCGCCGGCGGCCGCTTCGCTCCGCATTCTCCAATCGGGAGGAGGCAGCCACCGCGCGCCCTCGCAGCTGACCGCGCCGCCGCCGCCGGAAGCCCACCCGCGACGCGCCCTCGTAGCTGACCGCGCCGCCGCCGCTGGAAGCCCACCCGCCGCCCTCTCTCCATGGCGTGGACGCCCTGAACCGCCGTGCACTGCTCCTACCCGAGCTTCTAATGTGGACGGCGCCGGAGGGGCCTCTGGTTCGAGCTCGTCCTCCTTCGTGGAGGAGGGCGACGGAAACAACTTGTCCAGCAGGTGGACTCAGCTCGTCGCCTGCTCCCCCTCCACCCCCACCCTTGACCACGTCGGAGGAGGGTGCTGCTCCTCCGCCTCGGCTCCCGGCGCGTGCTCCACGACGCCGACCCGGCCGCCATCGTCGCTGCAGCACCGGCAGGCCAACGCCTCGGAAACGAGCGCACCCCAGCTGCCTCCTCGTCATTTGCCGCAGCCGTAGCCGTCTCCGACGCCGACGAGGGCGTCGCTGTACCAGACGGCAGGGCCAGTTCTTCGTGGTTGTCAAGGGCGGGGGTCTGATTGCGTTTTTTGTAAATATCTAGGGGTGTGTGTGCTAATTGTTGTCCAGTTAAGCTCCTTACAATCCGGCCCTACTTGTCAGAAAGTGATCAAATGGGCCAAATCACCCGATCAGTGCTTTTTGCAAAGAGTTTAGTGAAATCGCGGTGTTTTTTGCAACGGATTATCGACTTGGTGGTTTTCCGCAAACCTAGCCGCAAATGTGGTAGTTTTCTGCAATTGACTCCTGGTACTGACTATTTCTAAGTTGGATGAGAAATACCAATTTCTAGATGGACAATCTTTATTATTCTTTCTTTATCCAAAATAAATTGGATCCGCATAATTTAAAATTCAGGGTTTTTTGCCATTTCTTAGGCGAATGGGAAATAACAATTTCGAGTCAACACTACAAATTTTTCGATACAAACATCTAGACTCGTGCAAGTACAAAATAATATGATATCTCGATCGGTGGCTATCGATATCAATATCTAAAGGATGTGAATATCTTGATCTGATGACCATTGATGTCGAAAAGGATGAGAAGATCATAGTTGTTTGTCTATCATTATCAACTAAGCAATAACTATTTCAATTTTGTGATAACGCATGTTTTCCCGCAAACCGGAGGGGGGCGTTTTGTGGGCACTGCCACGCACGTGTCCTGACACCCCGGAGCCACCCAAAACCCTCTTCCGCCTCTCGCACACTTTCTCTCCAATGAATGTCGTTGTATCCACGTCGCATTCATGCCGACCCAGAGCCTCAGTGGCCGGACGGGAGGGCGGCGCTGACCGATGCCATCAGGCGGGCATCACCGCTTCAATGTGGACTTGTTGTTCCAAGAAACCAACTCCAGCCACTGCGCCGCATTGAATTGGGCTGACCGTTGATTTGCCTGGCCTGGTCGCGCCTATATAATACGTGCTCCGACGACCTCCACATCCACACCTTCGTGCTCAGCCGCTTCTCCGAATCCTCTCCCCATCCACACGATGCCCAAGTCATGGTTTTCTGCGCCGGTAGGCGGCAACGTCTCTGGATCTTGGCGTCGTCGCCCTCGCGCTCCACGGCCGCCCGTTTCTCCGACAAGGAGGAGGACCAGGCGCCGCTGCCGCAACATCAAAGACTTTGACTTGACAGCAAACCCACGTTTGGACTTTTTCGAGGGTGGGCCGCATGGTGGAGGGGGAAATTAAGGACTGCCAAAAAGCATGGGCAAAACTGAGGAGAACTAAGCGATGAGGGACACAGAAATAGAAATCCCTTGAAATATTTAGTAATTGCTAGTTTAACGCGGACTAAATTGAACTATTGCTATGATGAGACCATCTGGTCATAGTCAACTCATTGATCTTGTCATAAACTATTTGTAAGCATTATAAAACCTTTTTATCTTTGTCAGTTTATAGATCCATTACTACTCTTCAAGTTTCAAACTTGAATTATGTGTATGGATACTATCTCGGATTATTTTGACATGTAGTCAATTTCCGGAGTCAGGCCCCATCAACGCTTCTCTATGAATTATAGGGTCATTATTTGTGCAAAAATATTTTCTTCGTACACCCTGAAGTTCTGTAGGAATTTTTCCAACCTATATAGTTCAGCTGCGCACTCGACCGAAGTCTCCATGTCTTATGTAGAGGCTCCCGTATCAGTCATGGTAAGAAATTTTAGAACCGCTTCTAGCGTTTCTTTTCTTCAACCTGGTCATGAAGATTCTGCAATCTCGTCGATTTGGACGGTCCTCCCACTTCCACTTTTGCAGAGAACATTTTCTTCAAAATTTCATGACTCTGTGGCAAGGCACTTTGCCTAGGCGTAGTGATAGAACCATACCCAACCATTTGGCATAATTTACAAAGTAGCACTTATCGTACATATTTGATGGCACTCCTTTTTAGTGTAAAGCCATAGTCACTAAAGCATCACATTAAAAAGTATATATTGGCAAATTGATTAATGTCATCTTTGATCTCACCATATCACACATAGTTTGATTACATCTACTCAAAATATTCTACTCTTCGTAATGTTCTAAGAAGTGCAAGCTATAAAATTCTTTTCATAGCTCATCAGACATTTGTTTCGGAACACAATATTTCAAAAAATTCCTACGATCACGCAAGATCTATCTAGGAGATGCATAGCAACGAGAGGGGAGAGTGTGTCCACGTACCCTCGTAGACCGAAAGCGGAAGCGTTTAGTAATGCGGTTGATGTAGTCGAACGTCTTCACGATCCAATCGATCCTAGCACCGAACGTACGGCACCTCCGTGTTCCGCACACGTTCAGCACGATGACATCCCTCGATCTCTTGATCCAGCTGAGGACGAGGGAGAGTTCCGTCAGCACGACGGCGTGGCGACGGTGATGATGAAGCTACCGGCGCAGGGCTTCGCCTAATCACTACGACGATATGACCGAGGTGGTAAACTGTGGAGGGGGCACCGCACACGGCTAAGAGATGTCTGTTGTTCCTTTGGGGTGCCCCCACGCCTCCGTATATAAAGGGGGGAGGAGGAGGCCGGCCCCCTAGGGGCGCGCCAAGTGTGGGGAGTCCTACTAGGACTCCCTAGTCCTAGTAGGATTCCCCTTTCCTCCTTTTTTTTCCTTTTCCGGAGTAGCAAAGGGGGAAAGAGAGAAGGAGTAGGAGAGGAAAGGGGGGGGCACCTCCTGGCCGGCCCTCTCTCTTCTCCACTAAGGCCCATGTTGGCCCATTAACTTCCTGGGGGGGGGGTCCGGTAACCCCAGGTACTCCGAAAGTTATTCAAAACTTCCCAAAACCATTCCGGTGTCCGAAAGTAACCTTCCAATATATGAATCTTTACCTCTCAACCATTTCGAGACTCCTCGTCATGTCCGTGATCTCATCCGGGAATCCAAACAAATTTCGGTCATCAAATCACATAACTCATAATACAAATCGTCGTCGAACGTTAAGCGTGCGGACCCTACGAGTTCGAGAACTACGTAGACATGACCGAGACACATCTCCGGTCAATAACCAATAGCAGAACATGGATGCTCATATTGGCTCCTACATATCCTACGAAGCTCTTTATTGGTCAAACCGCACAACAACATACGTTATTCCCTTTGTCATCGGTATGTTACTTGCCCGAGATTCGATCGCCGGTATCATCATACCTACTTCAATCATGTTACCGGCAAGTCTCTTTACTCGTTCTGTAATGCATCATCCCGTAACTAACTCATTAGTCATATTGCTTGCAAGGCTCATAGTGATGTGCATTATCGAGAGGGCCCAGAGATACCTCTCCGATACTCGGAGAATCTTGATCTATGCCAACTCAACAAACACCATCGGAGTCACCCGTAGAGCATCTTTATAATCACCCAGTTACGTTGTGACGTTTGATAGCACACAAGGTGTTCCTCCGGTATTCGGGAGTTGCATAATCTCATAGTCAGAGGAACGTGTATAAGTCATGAAGAAAGCAATAGCAATAAAACTAAACGATCATTATGCTAAGCTAACGGATGGGTTTTGTCCATCACATCATCCTCTAATGATGTGATCACGTTCATCAAATGACAACACATGTCTATGGTTAGGAAACTTAACCATCTTTGATTAACGAGCTAGTCTAGTAGAGGCATACTAGGGACACTCTGTTTGTCTATGTATTCACACATGTACTAAGTTTCCGGCTAATACAATTCTAGCATCAATAATAAATATTTATCATGATATAAGGAAATATAAATAACAACTTTATTATTGCCTCTAGGGCATATTTCCTTCAGTCTCCCACTTGCACTAGAGTCAATAATCTAGATTACAGAGTAATGATTCTAACACCCATGGAGTCTTGGTGCTGATCATGTTTTGCTCGTGAGAGAGGCTTAGTCAACGGGTCTGCAACATTCAGATCCGTATGTATCTTGCAAATCTCTATGTCTCCCTCCTTGACTTGACCGCGGATGGAATTGAAGCGTCTCTTGATGTGTTTGGTTCTCTTGTGAAATATGGATTCCTTCGCCAGGGAAATTGCTCCAGTATTGTCACAAAAGATTTTCATTGGACCCGATGCACTAGGTATTACACCTATATCGGATATGAACTCCTTCATCCAGACTCCTTCATTTGTTCCTTCCAAAGTAGCTATGTACTCCGCTTCACACGTAGATCCCGCCACGATGCTCTGCTTTGAACTGCACCAACTGACAGCTCCACCATTCAATATAAATACGTATCCGGTTTGTGACTTAGAGTCATCTAGATCAGTGTCAAAGCTTGCATCGACGTAACCATTTACGACAAGCTCTTTGTCACCTCCATAAACGAGAAACATATCCTTAGTCCTTTTAAGGTATTTCAGGATGTTCTTGACCGCTGTCCAGTGATCCACTCCTGGATTACTTTGGTACCTCCCTGGTAAACTTATAGCAAGGCACACATCAGGTCTGGTACACAGCATTGCATACATGATAGAACCTATGGCTGAGGCATAGGGAATGACTTTCATTTTCTCTCTATCTTCTGAAGTGGTCGGGCATTGAGTCTGACTCAACTTCACACCTTGTAACACAGGCAAGAACCCTTTCTTTGACTAATCCATTTTGAACTTCTTCAAAACTTTATCAAGGTATGTGCTTTGTGAAAGTCCAATTAAGCGTCTTGATCTATCTCTATAGATCTTGATGCCCAATATAAAGCAGCTTCACCGAGGTCTTTCATTGAAAAATTCTTATTCAAGTATCCTTTTATGCTATCCAGAAATTCTGTATTATTTCCAATCAATAATATGCCAACCACATATAATATTAGAAATGCTACAGAGCTCCCACTCACTTTCTTGTAAAGACAGGCTTCTCCAAAAGTCTGTATAAAACCATATGCTTTGATCACACTATCAAAGCGTATATTCCAACTCCAAGAGGCTTGCACCAGTCCATAAATGGATCGCTGGAGCTCGCACACTTTGTTAGCACCTTTTGGATTCACAAAACCTTTTGGTTGCATCATATACAACTCTTGTTTAAGATATCCATTAAGGAATGCAGTTTTGACATCCATTTGCCAAATTTTATAATCATAAAATGCGGCAATTGCTAACATGATTCGGACAGACTTAGGCATCGCTACGGGTGAGAAGGTCTCATCATAGTCAACTCCTCGAACTTGTCGAAAACCTTTTGCAACAAGTCGAGCTTTGTAGACAGTAACTTTACCGTCAGCGTCAGTCTTCTTCTTGAAGATCCATTTATTCTCTATGGCTTGCCAATCATCGGGCAAGTCAACCAAAGTCCACACTTTGTTCTCATACATGGATCCCATCTCAGATTTCATGGCCTCAAGCCATTTCGCGGAATCTGGGATCATCATCGCTTCCTCATAGTTCGTAGGTCCATCATGGTCAAGTAACATGACCTCCAGAACATGATTACCGTACAACTCTGGTGCGGATCGTACTTTGGTTGACTTACGAGGTTCGGTAGTAACTTGATCAGAAGTTTCATGATCATCATCATTAACTTCCTCGCTGATTGGTGTAGGAATCACTGGAACTGAATTCTGTGATGAACTACTTTCCAATAAGGGAGAAGGTACAATTACCTCATCAAGTTCTACTTTCCTCCCACTCACTTCTTTCGAGAGAACCTCCTTCTCTAGAAAGGATCCATTCTTAGCAACGAATATCTCGCCTTCGGATCTGTGATGGAAGGTGTACCCAACAATTTCCTTTGGGTATCCTATGAAGACACATTTCTCCGATTTGGGTTCGAGCTTATCAGGTTGAAGCTTTTTCACATAAGCATCGCAGCCCCAAACTTTAAGAAACGACAGCTTAGGTTTCTTGCCAAACCACAGTTCATACGGTGTTGTCTCAACGGATTTAGATGGTGCCCTATTTAACGTGAATGCAGCCGTCTCTAAAGCATAACCCCAAAATGATAGAGGTAAATCAGTAAGAGACATCATAGATCGCACCATATCTAATAAAGTACGGTTACTGCGTTTGGACACACCATTACGCCGTGGTGTTCCAGGTGGCATGAGTTGCGAAACTATTCCATATTGTCTCAAATGAAGACCAAACTCATAACTCAAATATTCACCTCCACGATCAGATCGTAGAAACTTTATTTTCTTGTTACAATGATTTTCCACTTCAATCTGAAATTCTTTGAACTTTTCAAATGTTTCAGACTTATGTTTCATCAAGTAGATATACCCATATATGCTCAAATCATCTGTGAAGGTCAGAAAATAACAATACCCGCCGCGAGCCTCAACACTCATCGGACCGCATACATCAGTATGTATTATTTCCAATAAGTCAGTTGCTCGCTCCATTGTTCTGGAGAACAGAGTCTTAGTCATCTTGCCCATGAGGCATGGTTCACAAGCATCAAGTGATTCATAATCAAGTGATTCCAAAAGCCCATCAGCATGGAGTTTCTTCATGCGCTTTACACCAATATGACCTAAATAGCAGTGCCACAAATAAGCTGCACTATCATTATTAACCTTGCATCTTTTGGCTTCAATATTATGTGTGTCACTACAATCGAGATTCAACAAAAATAGACCGCTCATCAAGGGTGCATGACCATAAAAGATATTACTCATATAAATAGAACAATCATTATTCTCCGATTTAAATGAATAACCGTCTCGCATCAAACAAGATCCAGATATCATGTTCATGCTCAACGCTGGCACCAAATAACAATTATTTGGGTCTAAAACTAATCCCGACGGTAGATGTAGAGGTAGCGTGCCGACGGCGACCACATCGACTTTGGAACCATTTCCCACACGCATCATCACCTCGTCCTTAGCCAATCTTCGTTTAATCCGTAGCCCCTGTTTCGAGTTGCAGATATGAGCAACAGAACCAGTATCAAATACCTAGGCGCTACTATGAGCATTAGTAAGGTACACATAAATAACATGTATATCAAATATGCCTTTCACTTTGCCATCCTTCTTATCCGCCAAATACTTGGGGCAGTTCCGCTTCCAGTGACCAGTCCCTTTGCAGTAGAAGCACTCAGTCTCAGGCTTACGTCCATACTTGGGCTTCTTTACTTGAGCAGCAACTTGCTTGCCATTCTTCTTGAAGTTCCCCTTCTTCCCTTTGCCCTCTTTCTTGAAAGTAGTGGTCTTGTTAACCATCAACACTTGATGCTCCTTCCTGATTTCTACCTCCGCAGCCTTTAGCATCGCGAAGAGCTCAGGAATTGTCTTATCCATCCCTTGCATATTATAGTTCTTCACAAAGCTTTTGTAGCTTGGTGGTAGTGATTGAAGAACTCTGTCAATGACACTATCATCAGGAAGATTAACTCCCAGTTGAGTCAAGTGGTTGTGGTACCCAGACATTCTGAGTATATGTTCACTGACAGAACTATTCTCCTCCATCTTGCAGTGATAGAACTTATTGGAGACTTCATATCTCTCAATTCGGGCATTTGCTTGAAATATTAACTTCAACTCCTGGAACATCTCATATGCTCCATGACGTTCAAAATGTTTTTCAAGTCCCGATTCTAAGCCGTAAAGCATGGTACACTGAACTATCGAGTAGTCATCAGCTTTGCTCTGCCAGACGTTCATAACATCTGGAGTTGCTCCTGCAACGGGTCTTGCACCTAGCGGTGCTTCCAGGACGTAATTCTTCTGTGCAGCAATGAGGATAATCCTCAAGTTACGGACCTAGTCCGTGTAGCTGCTACCATCATCTTTCAACTTAGCTTTCTCTAGGAACGCATTAAAATTCAAGGGAACGGTAGCACGGGCCATTCATCTACAACAACATAGACATGCAAATACTATCAGGTACTAAGTTCATGATAAATTAAAGTTCAATTAATCATATTACTTAGAACTCCCACTTAGATAGACATCCCTCTAGTCATCTAAATGATCACGTGATCCATATCAACTAAACCATGTCCGATCATCACGTGAGATGGAGTAGTTTTCAATGGTGAACATCACTATGTTGATCATATCTACTATATGATTCACGTTCGACCTTTCGGTCTCAGTGTTCCGAGGCCATATCTGCATATGCTAGGCTCGTCAAGTTTAACACGAGTATTCTGCACGTGCAAAACTGGCTTGCACCCATTGTATGTGAACGTAGAGCTTATCACACCCGATCATCACGTGGTGTCTCGGCACGACGAACTGTAGCAACGGTGCATACTCAGGGAGAACACTTATACCTTGAAATTTAGTGAGGGATCATCTTATAATGCTACTGCCGTACTAAGCAAAATAAGATGCATAAAAGATAAACATCACATGCAATCAAAAGAAGTGATATGATATGGCCATCATCATCTTGTGCCTTTGATCTCCATCTCCAAAGCACCGTCATGATCACCATCATCACCGGCTTGACACCTTGATCTCCATCGTAGCATCGTTGTCATCTCGCCAACTATTGCTTCTACGACTATCACTACCGCTTAGTGATAAAGTAAAGCAATTACATGGCGATTGCATTTCATACAATAAAGCGACAACCATAAGGCTCCTGCCAGTTGCCGATAACTTTTACAAAACATGATCATCTCATACAACAATTTATATTTCATCACGTCTTGACCATATCACATCACAACATGTCCTGCAAAAACAAGTTAGACGTCCTCTACTTTGTTGTTGCAAGTTTTACGTGGCTGCTACGGGCTTCTAGCAAGAACCGTTCTTACCTACGCATCAAAACCACAACGATTTTCCGTCAAGTGTGCTGTTTTAACCTTCAACAAGGACTTGCCGTAGTCAAACTCGATTCAACTAAAGTTGGAGAAACAGGCACCCGCTAGCCACCTATGTGCGAAGCACGTCGGTAGAACCAGTCTCATGAACGCGGTCATGTAATGTCGGTCCGGGCCGCTTCATCCAACAATACAGCCGAATCAAAGTAAGATGTTGGTGGTAAGCAGTATGACTATTATCGCCCACAACTCTTTGTGTTCTACTCGTGCATATAACATCTACGCATAGACCTTGCTCGGATGCCACTATTAGGGAACGCAGTATTTCAAAAAAATTCCTACGATCACGCAAGATCTATCTAGGAGATGCATAGCAACGAGAGGGGAGAGTGTGTCCATGTACCCTCGTAGACCGAAAGGGGAAGCGTTTAGTAACACGGTTGATGTAGTCAAACGTCTTCACGATCCAACCGATCCTAGCACCGAACGTACGGCACCTCCGTGTTCAGCACACGTTTAGCACGATGACGTCCCTCGATCTCTTGATCCAGTTGAGGACGAGGGAGAGTTCCGTCAGCACGACGGCGTGGCGACGGTGATGATGAAGCTACCAGCGCAGGGCTTTGCCTAAGCACTACGACGATATGACCTAGGTGGTAAACTATGGAGGGGGGCACCGCACACGGCTAAGAGATGTCTGTTGTTCCTTCGGGGTGCCCCCCGCCTCCGTATATAAAGGGGGGAGGAGGAGGCTGGCCCCCTAGGGGCGCGCCAAGTGTGGGGAGTCCTACTAGCACTCCCTAGTCCTAGTAAGATTCCCCTTTCCTCCTTTTTTTCCTTTTCCGGAGTAGCAAAGGGGGAAAGAGAGAAGGAGTAGGAGAGGGAAAGGGGGGGCGGCGCCCCACCCCTTGTCCAATACGGATTAGCAAGGGGGGCGCCACCTCCTGGCCGGCCCTCTCTCTTCTCCACTAAGGCCCATGTTGGCCCATTAACTTCCGGGGGGGTTCCTGTAACCCCCGGTACTCCGAAACTTATCCGAAACTTCCCGAAACCATTCCGGTGTCCGAATGTAACCTTCCAATACATGAATCTTTACCTCTCGACCATTTCGAGACTCCTCGTCATGTATGTGATCTCACCCGGGGCTCCGAACAAACTTCGGTCATCAAATCACATAACTCATAATACAAATCGTCATCGAACGTTAAGCGTGCGGACCCTACGGGTTCGAGAAATATGTAGACATGACCGAGACACATCTCCGGTCAATAACTAATAGCGGAACCTGGATGCCCATATTGGCTCCTGCATATTCTATGAAGATCTTCATCGATCAAATCGCCCAACAACATACGTTATTCCCTTTGTCATCGGTATGTTACTTGCCCGAGATTCGATTGTTGGTATCATGATACCTAGTTCAATCTCGTTACCGGCAAGTCTCTTTACTCGTTCCGTAATGCATCATCTCGTAACTAACTCATTAGTCATATTGCTTGCAAGGCTTATAGTGATGTGCATTACCGAGAGGGCCCAGAGATACCTCTCTGATACTCGGAGTGAAAAATCCTAATCTTGATCTATGCCAACTCAACAAACACCATCGGAGACACCTGTAGAGCATCTTTATAATTACCCAGTTACGTTGTGACGTTTGATAGCACACAAGGCGTTCCTCCGGTATTCGGGAGTTGCATAATCTCATAGTCAGAGAAACATGTATAAGTCATGAAGAAAGCAATAGCAATAAAACTAAACGATCATTATGCTAAGCTAACTGATGGGTCTTGTCCATCACATCATTCTCTAATGATGTGATCCCATTCATCAAATGACAACACATGTCTATGGTTAGGAAACTTAACCATCTTTGATTAACGAGCTAGTCTAGTAGAGGCATACTAGGGACACTCTGTTTGACTATGTATTCACACATGTACTAAGTTTCCAGTTAATACAATTCTAGCATGAATAATAAAAATTTATCATGATATAAGGAAATATAAATAACAACTTTATTATTGCCTCTAGGGCATATTTCCTTCAACATTCTCTAAACTTCTAACTCAAATATTTCTTTCTGCAATCCAATTGTAGAAACATAATTGTTGTTACAATAATTTCTACTTCATCCTGAAAACCTTTTGAAACTTTTCAAATGATCCAGATTTATGTCTTAGTAAATATCTACTTGAGTCATCCTTGAAGATAGATAACTCCACTACTTGCAAGAACACTTATTGGACCACGTACATGAATTTTCATATTTGCAGTTATTTTGTTGCTCCTACTTTTATGGCCTGTGAACGGTATTTTAGTTTACTTCACTATTTGGACTAAAGCTGAAGGGTCAGATGATTCTGAAGGAAATATGCCCTAGAGGCAATAATAAAGTTGTTATTTATATTTCCTTATATCATTATAAATGTTTATTATTCATGCTAGAATTGTATTAACTGGAAACTTGATACATGTTTGAATACATAGACAAAACAAAGTGTCCCTAGTATGCCTCTACTAAGACTAGCTCGTTAATCAAAGATGGTTAAGTTTCCTAACCATAGACATGTGTTGTCATTTCATGAATGGGGTCACATCATTAGGAGAATGATGTGATGGACAAGACCCATCTGTTAGCTGTCGGTGTACAAAAGTAGGGGCTCTCCTTTTTTTACCCCTTTACTTGTGCACGGGCGGTCAGAGTCGCGCCCGCGGCCACACTAAGTAGGGCAAAGGAGAGAAGCAAGGGCACGAGACAACTAGATCAACGCCAAGACCAGGGACACAAAGAGCAAGAGGGCGAGGTGGACTCCCCCAGTGAGACCCTTGCCGCGGCAGCCCCGGCAAGAGCCTTGCCGGGGCAACTTGCCCAACGCCTGTAGAGCGTGCCAGCCTTGAGCCCAAGGGTTCCAAAACCATCAACCACATTGGAACCCAAGCTCGGGAGGCACCTCCGTGGGGACATGCAGATCATTGTGAAGATCATAAGCACACAAGATCAGATGAGGACCAGAAGACGACGATCCTCGGCAAGATCCTGGCCGAGGAAATCCACGAGACCCCCGGCAAGATCCTTGCCGGGGATGACCGTGATGCCACGGCAAGACCCTTGCCGGGGCCCCGGCAAGACCCTTGCCGAGGACACTCGCGGGGCCACAGCCAGGCCCACGTCTGCCAAGACTCCACCGCCGTTCCCATACAGCTGCCAGCCCAACCAGCTGGGCAGGCACCTGCGTGGCGACGCGCGGTCTCCAGGCCAACTCATCAAGCACCTGCGTGGTGGCATGCAGATCTTCGTGAAGACTCTGCCACCGCGCCAGCCCAGCAGCCAGCCAACGTGGCTCTACAACGCCTCATCAGCTCAGACGCGCGTCGGAGCCAGGCGAGGCGGCGACAGCTGGGAAGAGCTTCCCCGCTGTCCCCGATAAAGCAAGAAGGGCACGTCGGCAGCGCATTAAATGCATTTGTCCGACGGTGCCAAAGGATAGACTTAACCACTGTATAACTTTTCACCTCCTGTGTGCCACTATGGCAGCCCCTTTTAACTATAAAAGGAGGCCCGAGGCGTGCTGGAGAAGGATTCGGATCTTTTGGGACTACGGAAGCACCATAGCTAGTTCGAAAGCTCAAGAACACTCAAATATACACCAAAGCAGGACTAGGGTATTACGCATCCTTGCGCCCCGAACCTGGGTAAACGATCTTTGTGTTGACTACCAAACCAGCTCTTTCCACAACCCCGCGCCCGTCAACCGTAGAAGGGATCCGAGTGATTCCATAGATGTCGTTTCCCCAAGATCTTTAGCGCGCCAAGTAGGGGAAACACAGTTGTGGAAACCTGGTCTGGTTGGAGCAGTGGCTTCTGTTGGAGAACGTAGCAGAAATTCAAAATTTTCCTACGTGTCACCAAGATCAATCTATGGAGTCATCTAGCAACGAGAGAGAGGGGAGTGCATCTACATACCCTTGTAGATCGCGCGCGGAAGCGTTCAAGAGAACGGGGTTGATGGAGTCGTACTCGTCGTGATCCAAATCACCGATGATCCTAGCGCCGAACGGACGGCACCTCCGCGTTCAACACACGTACGGAGCGGGGGCGTCTCCTCCTTCTTGATCCAGCAAGGGGGAGGAGAAGTTGATGGAGATCCAGCAGCACGATGGCGTGGTGGTGGAAGTAGCGGGATCCCGGCAGGGCTTCGCCAAGCACAAGCGGGGAGGAAGAGGTGTCACGGGAGGGAGGGAGGCGCCAGGGCTTGGGGTGCTGCTCCCATGCGCCTCCCCACTATATATAGGGGTGGAGGGGGCTGGTTTATTGCCCTCCAAGTCCATTGGGGCGTTGGCAAAGGTGGGGGAAATAAATCCCATCATTTCCCTTCCCCACCGATTGTTATCCCCCTTTTTTAGGGATCTTGATCTTATCCCTTCGGGATATGATCTTATTCCTTCTAAGGTGGGATCTTGGTGCGCCTTGACCAGGGGTGTGGGGCCTTGCCCCCACTACCCACGTTCATGGGGGTCCCCCCATGCAGGTGGGCCCCACTTCGGAACCTTCTAGTACCTTCCCGGTACAATACCGAAAAATCCCGAACATTTTCCGGTGGCCAAAATAGGACTTCCCATATATAAATCTTTACCTCCGAACCATTCCGGAACTCCTCGTGACGTCCGGGATCTCATCCGGGACTCCGAACAATTTTCGGTTAACCGCATACTAATATCTCTACAACCCTAGCGTCACCGAACCTTAAGTGTGTAGACCCTACGGGTTCGGGAGACATGCAGACATGACCGAGACGACTCTCTGGTCAATAACCAACAGCGGGATCTGGATACCCATGTTGGCTCCCACATGTTCCACGATGATCTCATCGGATGAACCACGATGTCGAGGATTCAATCGATCCCGTATACAATTCCCTTTGTCAATCGGTACGTTACTTGCCCGATATTCGATCGTCGGTATCCCAATACCTTGTTCAATCTCGTTACCGGCAAGTCACTTTACTCGTACCGTAATGCATGATCCCGTGACCAAACACTTGGTCACATTGAGCTCATTATGATGGTGCATTACCGAGTGGGCCCAGAGATACCTCTCCGTCATACGGAGTGACAAATCCCAGTCTCGATTCGTGCCAACCCAACAGACACTTTCGGAGATACCTGTAGTGCACCTTTATAGCCACGCAGTTACGTTGTGACGTTTGGTACACCCAAAGCATTCCTATGGTATCCGGGAGTTGCACAATCTCATGGTCTAAGGAAATGATACTTGACATTAGAAAAGCTCTTAGCAAACGAAGTACACGATCTTGTGCTATGCTTAGGATTGGGTCTTGTCCATCACATCATTCTCCTAATGATGTGATCCCGTTATCAATGACATCCAATGTCCATGGTCAGGAAACCATAACCATCTATTGATCAACGAGCTAGTCAACTAGAGGCTTACTAGGGACATGTTGTGGTCTATGTATTCACACATGTATTACGGTTTCCAGTTAATACAATTATAGCATGAACAACAGACAATTATCATGAACAAGGAAATACAATAATAACCATTTTATTATTGCCTCTAGGGCATATTTCCAACAGTCTCCCACTTGCACTAGAGTCAATAATCTAGTTCACATCACCTTGTGATTAACACTCAAAGTTCACATCGCCATGTGACTAATACCCAAGAGTTTACTAGAGTCTATAATCTAGTTCACATCACCATGTGATTAACACTGAATGAGTTCTAGGGTTTGATCATGTTATCCTTACGAGAGAGGTTTTAGTCAACGGGTCTGCAACATTCAGATCCGTGTGTGCTTTACAAATCTCTATGTCATCTTGTAGATGCAGCTACCACGCGCTACTTAGAGCTATTCCAAATAACTGCTCTACTATAGGAATCCGGTTCACTACTCAAAGTCATCCGGATTAGTGTCAAAGTTTGCATCGACGTAACCCTTTACGACGAACCCCCTTTCCACCTCCATAATCGAGAAAATTCCTTAGTCCACTAGATACTAAGGATAAGTTCGACCGCTATCATGTGATCCCTTCCTGGATCACTATTGTACCCCTTGACTAACTCATGGCAAGGCACACTTCAGGTGCGGTACACAGCATAGCATATTGTAGAGCCTACGTCTAAAGCATAGGGGACGACCTTCGTCCTTTCTCTTTCTTCTGTCGTGGTCAGGTCTTGAGTCTTACTCAATACTCACACCTTGTAACACAGCCAAGAACTCCTTCTTTCTTGATCTATTTTGAACTCCTTCAAAATCTTGTCACTGTATGTATTCATTTGAAAGTACTATTAAGCATTTTTTATCTATCCTTATAGATCTTGATGCTCAATGTTCAAGTAGCTTAGTCCAGGTTTTCCATTAAAAACACTTTTCAAATAACCCTGGATGCTTTCCAGAAATTCTACATCATTTCTGATCAATAATATGTTAACAACATATACTCATCAAAAATTCTATAGTCCTCCCACTCACTTCTTTGGAAATACAAGTTTCTCATGAACTTTGTATAAGCCCAAAATCTTTGATCATCTCATCAAAGCGTTCATTCCAACTCCGAGATGCTTACTCCAATCCTTAGAAGGATTGCTGGAGCTTTGCATACTTGTTAGCATCTTTCAGGATTGACAAAACCTTCTGGTTGTATCACATACAACCTCTCCTCAAGAAAATCGTCGAGGAAACAATGTTTTGACATCCTATCTGCAAGATTTCATAAATAATGCAGTAACTGCTAATATAATTCTAACAGACTCTTAGCATCGATACGAGTGAGAAAGTCTCATCGCAGTCAACTTCTTGAACTTGCCAGAAAACATCTTAACGACAAGTCGAGCTTTCTTAATGGTGACACTTACCATCATTGTCTGTCTTCCCTTTAAAATCCATTTGTACCCAACAGCCTTACGACCATCAAGTAGTTCTTTCAAAGTCTATACTTTGTTTTCATACATGGATCCTCTCGGATTTTATGGCCTCGAGCCATTCGTCGGAATCCGGGCCCACCATCGCTTCTCCATAGCTCGTAGGTTCATTGTTGTCTAGCAACATGACTTCCAAGACAGGATTACGTACCACTCTGAAGTAGTACGCATCCTTGTCGTCCTATGAGGTTTGGTAGTGACTTGATCTGAAGTTTCATGATCACTATCATAAGCTTCCACTTCAATTGGTGTAGGTGCCACAGGAACAACTTCCTGTGCCCTGCTACACATTAGTTGAAGTGACGGTTCAATGACCTCATCAAGTCTCCACCATCCTCCCACTCAATTCTTTCGAGAGAAACTTTTCCTCGAGAAAGGTCCCGTTTCTAGAAACAATCACTTTTGCTTCCAGATCTGAAATAGGAGGTATACCCAACTGTTTTGGGTATTCTATGAAGATGCATTTATCCGCTTTGGGTTCGAGCTTATCAGCCTGAAACTTTTTCACATAAGCGTCGCAGCCCCAAACTTTTAAGAAACGACAGCTTAGGTTTCTCTAAACCATATTTCATACGGTGTCGTCTCAACGGAATTGCGTGGTGCCCTATTTAAAGTGAATGCGGTTGTCTCTAACGCCTAACCCATAAACGATAGTTGTAATTCGATAAGAGACATCATGGTATGCACCATATCCAATAGGGTGCAGTTATGATGTTCGGACACACCATCACAATATGGTGTTCCGGGCGGTATTAGTAGTAAAACAATTTCCACAATTTCTTAATTGTGTGCCAAACTCGTAACTCAGATATTCATCTCTATGATCATATCACAGACATTTTATCCTCTTGTCACGACGATCTTCAACTTCACTCTGAAACTACTTGAACCTTTCAATAATTCAGACTTGTGTTTCATCAAGTAAATATTCTCAGCATCTACTCAAATCATCTGTGAAGTAAGAACATAACGATATCAACTGCGTGCGTCAGCACTCATTGGACTGCACACATCAAATGTATTACTTCCAGCAAGTTGCTCTCTTGTTCCATCTTACTGAAAACGAGGCCTTTCAGTCATCTTGCCCATGTGGTATGATTTGCATGTCTCAAGTGATTCAAAATCAAGTGAGTCCAAATGATCCATCTGTATGGACTTTCTTCATGCATATATACTAATAGACATGGTTCGCATGTCTCAATCTTTTCAAAAACGAGTGAGTCCAAAGATCCATCAACATGGAGCTTCTTCATGCGTTTTATACCAATATGACTCAAGTGGCAGTGCCACAAGTATGTGGTACTATCATTACTATCTTATATCTTTTGGCATGAACATGTGTACCACTACGATCGAGATTCAATAAACCATTCATTTTAGGTGCAAGACCATTGAAGGTATTATTCAAATAGAAAGAATAACCATTATTCTCCTTTAATGAATAACCGTATTGCGATAAACATAATCCAATCATGTCTATGCTCAACGCAAACACCAAATAATAATTATTCAGGTTTAACCCCAATCTCGATGGTAGAGGGAGCATGCGATGCTTGATCACATCAACCTTGGAAACACTTCCAACACATATCGTCATCTCACCTTTAGCTAGTCTCCGTTTATTCCGCAGCTTTTATTTTGAGTTACTAACACTTAGCAACCGAACCGGTATCTAATACCCTGGTGCTACTAGGAGTACTAGTAAAGTACACATTAATATAATGTATATCCAATATACTTCTGTCGACCTTGCCAGCCTTCTCATCTACGAAGTATCTAGGGTAGTTCTGCTTCAGTGATCGTTCCCCTCATTTCAGAAGCACTTAGTCTCGGGTTTGGGTTCAACCTTGGGTTTCTTCACTAGAGCAGCAACCGATTTGCCGTTTCATGAAGTATCCCTTCTTGCCCTTGCCCTTCTGGAAACTAGTGGTTTTACTAACCATCAACAATTGATGCTCCTTCTTGATTTCTACTTTCGCGGTGTCAAACATTGCAAGTTGCTCAAGGATCATCATCTCTATCCCTGATATGTTATAGTTCATCACGAAGCTCTAATAGCTTGGTGGCAGTGACTATGGAGGACCATCACTATCTCATCTGGAAGATTAAGTCCCACTCGATTCAAGTGATTGTAGTACTCAGACAATCTGAGCACATGCTCAACGATTGAGCTTTTCTCCCTTAGTTTGCAGGCTTAAGAAACTTGTCAGAGGTCTCATACCTCTTGACGCGGGCATTAGTCTGAAATCCCAATTTCAGTCTTTGGAACATCTCATATGTTCTGCGACGTTTCAAAACCGTCTTTGGTGCCACAATTTTAAACCGTTAGCATCACACACTGAACTATCACGTAGTCATCAAAACGTGTATGTCAGATGTTTCGTAACATCTACAGACGACGCTCGAGGTTCAGCACACCGAGCGGTGCATTAAGGACATAAGCCTTCTGTGCAGCAATGAGGAAAATCCTCGGTTTACGGACCCAGTCCGCATAATTGCTACTATCAACTTTCAACTAAATTTTCTCTAGGAACATATCTTAGTAGAACTAAAGCGTAAGCTACGACATTATTTGCAAAGACCTTTTGACTATGTTCATGATAATTAAGTTCATCTAATTATTTAATGAACTCCCACTTAGATAGACATCCCTCTAGTCATCTAAGTGATACATGATCCGAATCGACTAGGCCGTGTCCGATCATCACGTGAGACGGACTAGTCATCATCGGTGAACATCTCCATGTTAATCGTATCTACTATACGACTCATGTTCGACCTTTCGGTCTCTTGTGTTCCGAGGCCATGTCTGTACATGCTAGGCTCGTCAAGTCAACCTAAGTGTTTTGCTTGTGTTCCGAGGCCATGTCTGTACATGCTAGGCTCGTCAACACCCGTTGTATGCGAACGTTAGAATCTATCACACCCGATCATCACGTGGTGCTTCGAAACAACGAACCTTCGCAACGGTGCACAGTTAGGGGGAACACATCTCTTGAAATTTTAGTGAGGGATCATCTTATTTATGCTACCGTCGTTCTAAGCAAATAAGATGTAAACATGACAAACATCACATGCAAATCATAAAGTGACATGATATGGCCAATATCATCTTGCGCCTTTTGATCTCCATCTTCGAGGCGCGACATGATCACCTTCGTCACCGGCATGACACCATGATCTCCATCATCATGATCTCCATCATCGTGTCTTCATGAAGTTGTCTCGCCAACTATTACTTCTACTACTATGGCTAACGGTTAGCAATAAAGTAAAGTAATTACATGGCATTTTTCATTGACACGCAGGTCATACAATAAATTAAGACAACTCCTATGGCTCCTGCCGGTTGTCATACTCATCGACATGCAAGTCGTGATTCCTATTACAAGAACATGATCAATCTCATACATCACATATATCATTCATCACATCCTTTTGGCCATATCACATCACATAGCATACCCTGCAAAAACAAGTTAGACGTCCTCTAATTGTTGTTGCATGTTTTACGTGGCTGCTATGGGTTTCCAGCAAGAACGTTTCTTACCTACGCAAAAGCCACAACGGTGATATGCCAATTGCTATTTACCCTTCATAAGGACCCTTTTCATCAAATCCGATCCGATTAAAGTGGGAGAGACAGACACCCGCTAGCCACCTTATGCATCAAGTGCATGTCAGTCGGTGGAACCTGTCTCACGTAAGAGTACGTGTAAGGTCGGTCCGGGCCGCTTCATCCCACAATGCTGCCGAATCAAGATAAGACTAGTAACGGTAAGCAAATTGAACAAATCGTCGCCCACAACTACTTTGTGTTCTACTCGTGCATAGAATCTATGCATAAACCTGGCTCATGATGCCACTGTTGGAGAACGTAGCAGAAATTCAAAAATTTCCTACGTGTCACCAAGATCAATCTACGGAGTCATCTAGCAATGAGAGAGAGGGGAGTGCATCTACATACCCTTGTAGATCGCGCGCGGAAGCGTTCAAGAGAACGGGGTTGATGGAGTCGTACTCGTCGTGATCCAAATCACCGATGATCCTAGTACCGAACGGACGGCACCTCCGCGTTCAACACACGTACGGAGCGGGGACGTCTCCTCCTTCTTGATCCAGCAAGGGGGGAGGAGAAGTTGATGGAGATCCAGCAGCACGACGGCGTGGTGGTGGAAGTAGCGGGATCCCGGCAGGGCTTCGCCAAGCGCAAGCGGGGAGGAAGAGGTGTCACGGGAGGGAGGGAGGCGCCAGGGCTTGGGGTGCTGCTCCCATGCGCCTCCCCACTATATATAGGGGTGGAGGTGGCTGGTTTCTTGCCCTCCAAGTCCATTGGGGCGTTGGCAAAGGTGGGGGGAAGAAATCCCATCATTTCCCTTCCCCACCGATTGTTATCCCCCTTTTTTAGGGATCTTGATCTTATCCCTTCGGGATATGATCTTATTCCTTCTAAGGTGGGATCTTGGTGCGCCTTGACCAGGGGTGTGGGGCCTTGCCCCCACTACCCACGTTCATGTGGGTCCCCCCATGCAGGTGGGCCCCACTTCGGAACCTTCTAGAACCTTCCCGGTACAATACCGAAAAATCCCGAACATTTTCCGGTGGCCAAAATAGGCCTTCCCGTATATAAGTCTTTACCTCCGGACCATTCCGGAACTCCTCGTGACGTCCGGGATCTCATCCGGGACTCCGAACAACTTTCGGTTAACCGCATACTAATATCTCTACAACCCTAGCGTCACCGAACCTTAAGTGTGTAGACCCTACGGGTTCGGGAGACATGCAGACATGACCGAGACGACTCTCCGGTCAATAACCAACAGCGGGATCTGGATACCCATGTTGGCTCCCACATGTTCCACGATAATCTCATGGGATGAACCACGATGTCGAGGATTCAATCAATCCTGTATACAATTCCCTTTGTCAATCGGTACGTTACTTGCCCGAGATTCGGTCGTCGGTATCCCAATACCTTGTTCAATCTCGTTACCGGCAAGTCACTTTACTCATACCGTAATGCATGATCCCGTGACCAAACACTTGGTCACATTGAGCTCATTATGATGATGCATTACCGAGTGGGCCCAGAGATACCTCTCCGTCATACGGAGTGACAAATCCCAGTCTCGATTCATGCCAACCCAACAGACACTTTCGGAGATACCTGTAGTGCACCTTTATAGCCACCCAGTTACATTGTGACGTTTGGTACACCCAAGGCATTCCTACGATATCCGGGAGTTGCACAATCTCATGGTCTAAGGAAATGATACTTGACATTAGAAAAGCTCTAGCAAACGAACTACACGATCTTGTGCTATGCTTAGGATTGGGTCTTGTCCATCACATCATTCTCCTAATGATGTGATCCCGTTATCAATGACATCCAATGTCCATGGTCAGGAAACCATAACCATCTATTGATCAACGAGCTAGTCAACTAGAGGCTTACTAGGGACATGTTGTGGTCTATGTATTCACACATGTATTACGGTTTCCAGTTAATACAATTATAGCATGAACAACAGACAATTATCATGAACAAGGAAATACAATAATAACCATTTTATTATTGCCTCTAGGGCATATTTGCAACAGCTTCATCGTGGTCGTCACTCCAAGGAAGAAGACGACCAAATGGGCGGCGTCATCCGCGGATGCGGTGAACACCCATGCATCGACAGAAAAGCTAAGTCATGCAAAACTTTGAGCAATTCCTTTTTATATATAAGGTTCGTCCTCGAAGGTCCTGCCTTGTGTATGGAAAACCTACACGCAATGGGGCCCTACCACTATTGGCAACGCCCTTGCTCTGTTTCGAGTCCGCTCAACAGTTCGAGCGGCTACATCGAGAACGGCAGGGTGACCTCCTGCAATTGGCAACGCTCTCGTCCTGCCTCAAGTCCGCTCGACGGTTCGAGCGGCCGCGTTAAGAGCAGTGAGGTGGTTAGCCTGGCAGCAAGCACACCCGGCAGGCTATTGGGGATCCGTCGTCAAGGCGCCGCGGCCTGGGTTTACGCGCCGGCAAGCCTACCCGATTAACGTAGGGTGGACGTACAGGGGGAGATCAAACGGGAAAATAGCATGCATCATTTCAAAATACTGCAGAGTTGTATTACATCAATTGTTGCTGTGGTTCTAACTAAAGATAAAAATTGTCTTGGTCATGAACCTGCAGCGGCGATGAGAAACGGGGTGCCTAGTCCCGGCGCTGGCCTTCTATCCTCCGAACTCCGTCGACGCGGCTGATGATGGGCTCGATACACTCCTCGAGCATCATGAGGTCCACGTCCTCCGGCAAGCTCTCCAGCGCGGCGTCGAAGTTGAGGTCGGGGTTCCAGTAAGCCACCTTGCTGAGGACCTTGGTCATGACACCCCGGCAAAGCTTCCGGGCCTCATCGGCCAGAGAGGCCGCCCTGTTGGAGCGGAACTGCTCCAGGGCCCCGAGGACACCCTCGAAGAACAGGGTCAGCTTGGCGTTGGGACTCACGTTCGGTTCCGGGGCGTACCTCACGTTTGGCATCCCCATGGCGGCCAGCTTCGTGGTGATCCTGCCGGCGACGTCGGCGAGGCGGCTGATCCAGAGGTTTTCGCCCTTCACGAAATCCTCGTGGTTGGCGGCGATATTCTTCCGCAGCTGCCTTTCCTTCTCCAGATCCGTGGCTAGGGTCCCCTCCCGGGCCCTCACCTCCGAAAGCGTCCCCTCAAGACCCTCCAGCTTCACCTTCAGGTCTTTGATGGAGTCGTTGGCCTTGGAGAGCTGCTCAGCCTTGCCGAGGACTGCGCCCTGCGCCTCCACCAGAGCACCGTTGAGTGTGTCTTTCTCCTTCGCCAGCTTCAGGGCCTGTTCCTTTAGCCCGTCCCGCTCCACCTCCAGCTCTTTCACCTTGCCAGCCTAGACCTGGGCCTGAGCATTGAGTGCCTCCTCGTGCCTCTGCTCTAGCTCCTGGGTCCGCCGCATGACAAGCTTCTCCACCTCCTCATCCTTGCCGCGGAGTGTTGCGGCAAGCTTCTCCTCGCGAGTGGCAAGGTCCTCCTCCTGGGAGTTTAGCTCAGCCTGGTGCTGGTGCTGAGCGGCCTCGTCTTTGGCGGCCTGCTCCTTCACCAGCTCCTGGGCCTTTTCGATGTCAGCCTGCTTCATGACAAGCTCCAGCTGGCGCTCGGCCAGCAGGTCCTGGGCAACCTTCAGCTCCTCATGAGCTTGGCGAAACCAAGCCTGCGTCTCAGCGACGTGCCCCGCGAGGTCCGCCTCCGCCTTGTCCACCGCCACCATCCTGGACTTCGCCTTGTCCAGGCAGGCACGGTGGAGCGCTTGGAGCTTCTGGAAGTTGGCGCTCATGCCCCGAAGGAGCTGCTCCTCCTGGGAACCGCCGCCACCAGCGCCCGGTTCGTCGACAACATCAAGCCTGGCAGCGGTGAGCACCTCGTCGTCGAACACCTCCCCCTCGGCGGGCGCCCTAGTGCTCGCCGTCCCTGGGAGGTGGACGAACAGGTCGTCGCTCACCTTCAGGTACTTGCCCGAGCCGGAGGCAGCAGAGGAGGAAGGCTGGTCATCAACCATCCCCTCCTCAGCAGCGGCCTTGCCGGCCTCTCCCGCAGGACCCTTGCCGGCCTCCTCAGCAGCGGCCTTGCCGGCCTCTCCCGCAGGACCCTTGCCGGCCTCCTCGGCAGTGGCCTTGCCGGCCTCCTCGTCGGGCCCCTTGGCGGCATCCTCAGCAGCGGTCTTGGCGGCCTTCTCGGCGGCGATCTTCTCGGCCTCGGCGTCCCTGGCGACCTCCCCGATGACGGCGTCGATGTCCTCCAGATCCGCTGAGGAAGGGCCTGAACACCAAGAAAGGGAATGGGGCGGACCCAAGGTCAAGGCCCAAGAGGAACAAGGGAGGGACGACGGTTCCGAGATTGGAGAGAGCACAGGGGGTAAATGGGCGTCGCGCCCGCAGTTTCTCCTTTTTTATGGGGAAGGCGCAGGCCGCTTCGTTACCATTTACCACGATGTGATGCATGAGGGCAGCGACCGCCCCACGCATGACCCCCACGTCACGCACGACCCTCCACGCCGCGCATTCAACGTGGATCATGGGGAAGCGCAGCGACCGAAGGAGTTACGACGGTAAAACTCCGCCCCGCCTGCCCGCGCACCGTTCTGGGCCCGGACCAACAACGCGTCGCGCTTATGTGTGGCCCAGGCCCGGGGGCTCCTGTCGGTGTACAAAAGTAGGGGCTCTCCTTTTTTACCCCTTTACTTGTGCACGGGCAGTCAGAGCCGCGCCCGCGGCCACACTAA